>NW_008478227.1:0-1688 GCF_000622305.1 Nannospalax galili
GTTCCCTCTCAAAGGCTTCACCACGTGGAGGCAGGATCCGGGTGCTCTCAGTCCAAACTTCTCCTTTTAATAAAAGTTGAGTCCTAGCCTGAACGTCAGGCTTTGGAGCAGCGTGATCCCCACCAGCGCCCGGTGCCTGCTGACGCTTCGGGAGGAGCTTTGCGACAGTTGTGGGATCACACACACCGACATGGCAGTCATGCTGCACCTGTGGGGTGGGGGGTGATGAGAAGGTCAGGCAAGAAACCCCTCCACTTTGCTGGGCCTTTTCCATAATACTACTAAACTCAAAGTTCCACAAAACGACTCCAAATCCCGACTCTCATCATTCACTCACTCAGAATGCAGAATCCTGCCCGCAGTGTGCTGCTAGTGCTGGTCAGGCCCAGAGCTGAACGGCAGGCACCTTCTCTCCCACGTGATGTGCACGATGTGCAGTCTCACAGGAGAAAGCACTTGGGAACTGTGATGAGTGTAGTGTGGAGAACACACACGTGACTGTCGGGGGTGGTCAGTTAGGAGCTGCTCTGAGGATATCATGTCTGACCTAACACTGCAGGGAGACGGAGAGATGGCTGACAATTGGGGAGACTAGATGGTCCATCACAGACAGGTGTGAGTGCAAAGGAATCCTTGCCTTTATTTTTAAAAGTCACCAATTCCTTCAAAAATGTTATCCTAATTTTGTACAATTTTAACTTATTTATTTAACCAATGCATAAAACATGTACATATTATGGGATACCATGTGATATTTTGATTCATGTGTGTATATGGTGTAATATTTAAATCAGATTAAACAACTCTATTTCCTCAAACATTTAGCATTTCTCTACCGTGATGTTCCTACAACTTTTGCGGTTCTAAAACCGTGCGTGTATTAAGACAGTCTAAACACATGTAAAACTGTAAAGGACAAGTTAGCACTCTTGTTATCTCTACCTTGCATTGCATATCTGCCCAACCAGAATGAACTGCTTTTGTGTAGAGTTCTTCTGGACTATCCAATGTAGTTAAGTTTTGTTAAAATGCTCAGACCCTGACAGTGTGTGTCCATTAGCTTATGGTAGAAAGATCGATGTCAAAAGTGGACTGTCAATGGTGACAGTGTATTTCATTATACAGAGCTTATCTAAACTGTGTGTGTGAATGTGTATATGTGTGTGTGTGTGTAAGAGAGAGGCAGAGACAGATAGAGAGACTGACAGTGAAAGAGAGAAAGCCAGTGAGAAAGAGACAAAGACAGAAACAGACAGGGAGAGACTGGTACATATATGTAGTGTGTACGTGTGTTGAGTGGGGAGGCTGGAGGAGGGTGCCGTGTGTCCTGCTCTATCGTTTTCTTTTCTGCCTCACTCCTTTGAGATGGAGTCACTCAGTGATAGGCTGGTGACCAGCAGACACCAGTGATCCTCCTGTCTCCATCCCCCACAGCCCTGGGGTTGCAGTCGCACATATGTGGTCAGACCCAACTATGCAAACTCTTTTAAAGGCTTTCCATTTCCTTGAACAGATAGGTTCAAGACCCCAGTTAAGGGATAAGGGGCAGAGAGAAGTCTCTTCTCTATTACTCTGTGAGTGAGAAGAGTCAGGACAGAAAAAAGAGGAAGGGCTCTGGGACTCAAAGAATTGAGGGAGGCCAGAAAGGTGGCTTAGCAGTTAAGAGCACTGGCTGCTCTTGCAGAGAA
>NW_008478228.1:0-1688 GCF_000622305.1 Nannospalax galili
CCAAGCTCCTCCTCTTCACTCCCAGATCCTAGAGCTTCTCAGAATGGAACCTGCTCCTCTCTGTAAACTTCAGCCTCTGCCCTCTTCCAGTGTGGACCCCAGGGCAGGAAGTTCCTGCAATAAGGCAATGGGGCACACTGCTGTTAGACAGCAGTCCTCAGCATATTAGAATTAATGATTAAGTCAATCACAATTCCACAAACCAAACTTTTCAGTGATTTTATATTCAAATTGAAGATCAACTTCATTTTAGCAACCTATTTTCATGAAAAAATAAGCATCTGCATATTCAACATATACCTGTAGGTTCTTAACAACAAGAATATCTGAAATGTGTTAGTTTAAACCCACATTGAGATTTTCTTCCTCTATCAAATCCATAAATAGCAGCCTTTGACAAGCAGACTGAAGTTCTTAATGGCAGTAATTACAAGGCCCTGTCTTGTTTCCAAGCGCTTTCTGTAACGAATTTATTCTCTGCCTTGACAGATGAAAAGTTTTACCTTTAAAAAATGTGAGAGGTTTTTTTTCATTTTCAATATTCTGTCTCTGACTGTCGATGTGAAGGTGACGGGCATACTACTGAGTGACGAGTTGGAACACGTGAGGACAGTTCTGGTGTTCTTCATGCCTGGCAAGTGATCGTGGGCATCCTTCACAGCCTGGCACTCCGTCACGTTGGTTCCCTGTGGATCAGCACTGACACAAAGGCTAGGAGCCTTTAGCACTTGACACAGGTTCATGTCGTGACTGTCACTGCAAAGGCCTAACAGTGCCCCAAAAGCCAGAAGTCACAGTCCGGGCCTTGGCTTGCAGGAGACTGCTGAGCCTTTCCATTGGCCCCTGGAAGTAAAGCAGAGTCTGCCTCACCTTCAGAAAACAGCCTGTAAATCCTACTTGCTTCCCGCTTGCTTCTTGTGCCCCTTGTCCCCGCTTTGCCTGACAGCGGAGGCCTTGAGGTTGACAGCACCTGCATCCTCCGTGGACTCCAGTCTGAGCCGCTTTCCTGTCTGGTCTTGGGACTCCTCCAGCACTTTCTCCTCCTCCTTTCTCTCCTCATCATCCTGGGATGGCTGAGCCTGGCTTTTCTCAAGGAGAATAATTAGCTCTTTTGTTCTCAGAATATTCCTTCCTGACCTTCTTCATAATAAGCTGGAAGTTGGGTGGAGGAACCCTACTGCTGTCCCTTTGCTAAGAAGCCCCACAATTCCCGGCACCAACTGCTGTGCATTTCAAAACTGTTCACTCTCACACCCAGCGACTCCATGTGGGGTATTCATTCATCTAGTCATTCATTCATTCATTCTCTCTTTCAATGTGCATTCTGTGTCCAGCGCTCCACAGGACACGGATCAGATGGATGTGAGTCCTGCCTTCAAAGTCCTTCTAGTCCGTATGGGAGGCAGACACCACAGTAGTGACGGGGGAAGTGATTACGATGGTGGTACTGTTGGAGGGAGTGTCCACGCATAGTCCTTTTACCATCACACATATACAAGGAGACACACCAGTGGCAGTGTTTGCTGAGTGCTGTCCACACTCAGCCAAGCCTCATGACACATCAGTATAAAGGGGGCTGTGTGTGTTTTCATATCCTAGAGTAGGGAACTGGGGCATCAAAACAACTAGCCGAGGGGCTGGAGAGATGGCTCAGCAGTTAAGAGCCGCTCTTCAAAAGGACCCAAGTA
>NW_008478229.1:0-1690 GCF_000622305.1 Nannospalax galili
TAAAAATAATAAGTCATTTATTATCCAATAATCAGGTCTCTTAAAGCTGATCACAAATATGCATTTTAAATACTTCAAATAACAGTTAAATAAAATTCTGAACTTAGTTCAAAAATAAATCTTGCGGCTGGCAAGATGACTTAGTAATTGTGAAAGGCTGATGGCCTGAGTTCGAGTCCTTGAAGCCACACAGTGTAACAAGAGAACCACCTCTCACAATCTGCCCTGTCCCCCATATGTGTGAACTGTGTTGCTCACAACCCCACCTCTACACAAAACAATAAAATCTCACTAAGAACCTCTTCAAAGATGCCTGAGCACCCTAAATTGTGACATCTACCCACCCACACTGTATCTGAGGATCATGGCTGATAGAAATCAGCCCAATCAAGAGCTAGAGGAGAAACCACCTCATCTTCTGCAACTTTCAGACATCTTTCTCAGAAGAAGAAAAAATTAATAAATTAAGCTGGAAATTTTAAATAACTTTGAAAATGAACTTACAATCTTCCAAGATGAGAAGGTTTAAAAAGAAGTTTGGTAATTATAAGATTACACTGAATAAAATCCCAGGCAGTGGAGACACTGGTGCTGAGACTGGGACATGGGTCTTGTAGCAAAGGGAAGCAGGCTACGTGCAAATGCTCATCCCAACAACCACCCAGAGTAAGCAGCTGTTGCAGTAAAGCACCTATACAAAAATCAATTTTCAACTTAATCATCCATCTTTTTCAAAATGAGGAACTGGTCAAAATTTTGAAGAGCAGTTTGGAGATATATAATTTACATTTCCAGTATAGATGGTGCATGGGAGGAAGAAG
Source organism: Nannospalax galili (assembly GCF_000622305.1). Lineage (NCBI taxonomy): Eukaryota > Metazoa > Chordata > Mammalia > Rodentia > Spalacidae > Nannospalax > Nannospalax galili. Next base: position 822 of record NW_008478229.1, read on the forward strand.
ACAAGGAGAGCACTTAGACACCTAAGGCATCTACAGAGAAGTGCATGCTTTGCTTCTAGACAGATAAGGTGGCAACAGACAGTGAGGTTCCCCCCAACTCACAGCGGGCTCCTCCACACCTGCATACATTTGCTAAGCAGTTATTACCATGCTAAGAGTATATATGTGGGTGATGAGAAGTGAACCTGGGTCTGTAAGTATGTGATCTTAACCACTGAGCTATCTCTCCAGCTCTCCCCCCCTCCCCACCTCTAAATGAACCAGTAAGCAGTTAAAATTCAGAACTGTGTTCTATGGTTACCATCCCAAAACCCTGGGCAGTCCCTTGCATCCAGAGTGCTCAGTGAGCCTATTTTAGATGTATTTAACTGGATATCTGAAATTCCAGTTACAGGTCAGACAACTTTTAACATTGGTGATAGACAGTCATTGTGAGAAGGCGTTTTTCTCTTTCATCTCTGGCCATTTTTATAAAGACAGCAGAAGTTATCTGAATGCCAAATCAGTACTTATTAATTAGAAATGGCCTGTGATTCAGTGTCTGGGGGTTTGTATCAGACAGCAAAGTCATTTCAACTGCTTCTAGCTACTTAGAGAACAGAGGCAGGGCTGTCTATATGGATGTTCCTTGAATTACACCAGGGGTTACATCTCAAACCCACCAAAACTGAAAATATCATGAGTCAAAAATGCATTTATTGAACCTGACCTGCCAAACACTGTGGAGGTGCCTGGCAACAAGACGGCACCGAGCAGCTGAGGTGAAGGCGGAGCCAGCTGGCCAGCCTGGCACCACAGAAAGAGGAAGTAATACTGACTGGAGCCTAGCCAGTAAAGGACGTGTGATCACCTTGTGAACAATATGTTAT
>NW_008478230.1:0-1689 GCF_000622305.1 Nannospalax galili
CACCCCCCCCCCCCCCCAGCAGTGATCACATGAAGGCTCTTGGATAGTTTAGGTCCCTCTGAATCGAGGAACTTCTTTACCATTTTTTTCCTTAAGATTTTATTTTTAATTATATAAGTGTGTATGTGTGTGTGTGGGGTACATGTGAGTGCAGGTGCCTGTGCCTTTGGAGGCCAGAGGCATTGGATCTCTCCAGGGGCTGGAGTTGCAGGTGGTTGTGAGCTGCCCACTGTGGTTATAGAGTCAAACTTCTGGAAGAGCAATAAGAACTCTTAACCAAAGCTGAACCATCATCTCTTCAGCCCTTCAGTTGGGGAACTTTTCGTTGGAGAGCTTGGTCTCTGCTCAGGAAGGGGAGAAAAGGGTGTTGATGAGCACCAGAGAACATGGCTACTGCTGTCTCACTTTAATATTGTGAGTGGAGGAGCCGGGATCCCATTTAATCAGGTGGTTAAGATCAAGGTGCTGGGCAGGTGCGACCCCACAAGCATGAGGTCCTGACTTTGATCCTCAGCACCCATGTCACAAACCTGGTGTTGTGGCACACACTTCGGATCCCAGAGCTGGTGAAGGGGATAGCAGATCCTCAGAGCATGCTGGCCACCAAGTCTAGTCAAATCAATGAGTCCTAGGTCCTAGTGAGAGACCCTGTCTCAAAAACAAGGTGGGGGAAGGGAGAGGGCTAGAGAATCAGCTGGGGTTAAAAGCACTGGGTTTGGTTCCCAGCAAACGTGTCTATAAGGCCAATTCCAGGGGACTCGGTATCCTTGCACATACCTGGTACACCTACATCGATGCACGCAAACCACAAAAACAAAACCGGGCTGAGGTCAGTAAGAAGACTCGGTGGGTAAAGGTGCTTGCCACCAGCTGAACAACCTGAGTTCTAAGTATGGAACCTGCAGAGGGAACCCACTCCAGAAATTCGTTGCCCTCTGCCCTTTGCACAAAATAAAAATTAACATCACCAAGAGCAAATGAGGAAGGGCACACAAGGTTGACCTCTTGACTAGACCTGCACACGAGTATGCCCATACAGACACCTGCACATTACACACAGGTACAAAAGAAAAACTGTGTGCAATAGCACACGTCTGTAATCCCAACATCAGGATGTGAAGGCAGGAGGATCTGGAATGGAAGGCCAGTCTGGGCACCTTGATATGGTGGTGCACATCCTTAATTCCAGCACTTGGGAGGTGGAGGCAGGCCACGCAGATCTCTCTGAGTGCATGGACAGCCTGGTCTACATAGTTCCAGGCCAGCTGGGGCTACAGGGAAACCTTGACTCAAAAAGACCCCTCTCCGCAAAACCAAGAACCTCATTCTGTGGAAGGACATCACAGTGAATCCCACCCTCTTGTGGTCAAACCGAGTAATTGCATCTTTTCAGACCAACCTTGGAAGACCAAGTTTCATAGGTCATGTTGGAACCTGGTGGCTCTCTATGGGTCATCAGGAGTCAATTCAGGTCGTCCTGATTCAATATACTCAAGCACTTTACTGTCATTGTCATGGTGTTGATCTCCCCATGCCCCCTCCTTTTAAAAATATTTTTTTAGAGCTCCCATAGCCCCAGCTGGCTTAGAACTCACTGTATAGACCAGGCTGGCCCAGATCTCACAGAGATCCTCTTGCCTCTGCCTCATGAGTGCTGTGATTAAAAGCATGCCACCACACCTGGCCCTC
>NW_008478231.1:0-1690 GCF_000622305.1 Nannospalax galili
ACCCCTTAATGGTCCAACAAGATTCCTGGGAGCAGTGTTGGGAACCTCAGGTGTGGTACCTGGAGCATCAAGGGAGTGGCTTGACTCCCTCAAGTGTACACAGTTCATGCTGGGCCTGCCTGGACTCTTCCTCTCCAGCCTGTCCTCCCAGTTCAGCAAAATTCGGATCTGCCATTCTAGGGCTCAGCACGGTTCTGGGGACCTTACAGTGCTTTGGGGTGCGTTTCATTGTCTTCCACCCAGATCTTCTGCTCTCCAAACCTTTTCTTGCAAACATCCCACCTGTAGGAGGCTCCATTCTGCATTCAAGACAGAGGTTCACTCTATTTTCTGTCCTTCAAGAGTCCTTTCTGTCCTTTGCTGAGTCCCCTTAGTAAAGCTCTCTCCCTACATCTCAATCAAGAAAGAGACTGACCTTGAAAGACCTTCCTCCACATTATTATCCACTGATGATCTGTCCTCTGTTGCCTTGAGTGGGACAGGACAAGCGTCAATCCACAAAAATGTAGAGCTGAAATTTTAGCGGGTACCATGGAGGAAACACTGGACTCTGAGGTCACCTAACAGGAGGATGTGACCAGTTTGGGGTTCTGCCTCCCCAAGGAAGAGATTCCCACTCTTAGATCTGAGCAGTAAATCAGGATCAGTTTGAGTCCTGGGGAAGTAAGAGAGGAGAGCCTCAAGCCCAGGCATCAGGAGTGGGTTTGGGTGTGATCACCATAGGACTGCAGGTGACCATCGTGCCAGTGCTGAGGGGCGGGCGGTGTGCGGCAAGAGGGGAGTGGTTGGCTTTCAAGTCACCTGCCCCTGTGCTTCTAACCGACAGGGAGAGCAGGGCCAGAAAGGAGAAAAGGGTGATCCCGGCGTGCCTGGGGACCTGGTGAGTGCCCACAACCCAGACATGGCTCCCATTCCTCAAGCTTCCTGAAGACCAGGCACCTATAGCCTGGCCAGCTGCAGGTCCGAACCCTCCTGGCCCCTCTATGTACCCGGGGAATGAAGTAATGTGATTGCAACCCGTTTTAGTCCTCGGGACTTTGATGCCATGGCCTCTGTGGGTCTCAGATCACACCCATTGCACGTTCCCTCACCGAGCCCATCTGCCTGTATAGCATGCTGAGCTAGTTCATGGACCTAGTGCTTCATTACAGGGACCACGGGGCCATCCTGGAGAATCAGGCCCCCAGGGACCCACCGGACCTCCGGTAAGAGAGCCCTTGCTTCGTTTGTTGGGTCCTGGACCACGATGTCCCTGTTCCTCCCTTCTTCCCTCCACCCTGCCCCACTGACCTTCTCATCTGGCATTTTGTGAGCTCTCACTAGGGGGTCTTTGGAGAAAGGTGCTGCAGGGACCTTCAGAATACCCCCAAATCCCAGGTCCCAAAACCTTGCATAGTGCCCTCAATTGCAACCACCGGAGTCTGATTCTGGAGCTCCGATTGTTCTGTCCTGCTGATGAAGGGCTGGCTGGGGAGACCTCCCTTAGAAGTGCTCTGGAGAGCAGTGGCCAGCAAGCAGGCCTGCTCCTGGCATCCAGTGCCTTTTCAGATGCAGGGAGCTGACTTCCCCTCCCCAGCCTCCGATGGGCAGGCTTGGTTTGGATGACACTGAGTGCCTTTTAATTGTCTTATTTTCCTGGGCTGATTCCAGCTGCTTCTCTGGATCTTTCCTGGTTGTTGGGGGGAGGGGG
>NW_008478232.1:0-1690 GCF_000622305.1 Nannospalax galili
AACTTCTAATGACTTATTGTTGTACACATAGATTGATGCATCTTTCAGCTCTCAGCAAAGAAGCCTCCCTATGCAGCAGATGGCTATTAACAGAGACCAACAACTGGCTGAAGAGCAAAGTTTAGGAGACAGCAGAGTGCTTATCTCTGAAGAGGACACCTATACCAAACCTCTCCCTGAAGGTTCAGGGATCACTGTGGAAGAAGAGGCAGAAAGAGTGTAAGAGCCAGAGGTGTCAGACGACCACAAGGAAACAGACAGAATCTTCTGGACAGATCAGAAGCTAGTTCTATGAACTCAAGGCAGTGGTGACATCATGCTTAAGACCCAAGCAAGCTCAAGCCAGACAAAAACCCAGCACAGAAGTGGGGAAGTGGGTAAGAAGGAGCTATTGGTAACCAACAGCTGCTGGGAGAGGGAAAGTCAGTTTTCTCTAAGGATGTGAGGAGGGATAAATAACCCCACACTGAAGGCATTTGGTGACAAAATTGGACCCAACTTAAAATCAGTGGGGGTATTATAAGGGGAGTGAAGATAGGAGAGAGGGTCTAAATATGGTCAGAATGTAATGGAATTCTCACAATTCCAATAAATGAAGAAAAGGAGAATGTACTATGTAAATGTGACATAAACCGAATATACACACATTGAACTTGTCTGTATATCATTATTATAAAATAAGTAACACTCAAAGACTGTCTTATAAGTGATTAATATACTTGAACAATTAACAAATGTTTCCTCAAATTTACACATTAAAAAAATAAAGGTAATTTTGGGTCCTATTACAAATATACATGTTAAACTGGATAAAAACTTAAATATTAATAAAATCTTAATAAGTGACATGTAACCGTGATACAGTGTTCTGAGACAGTAGTAAATATACACTATTTTAAAATAAAAATGCATAATGCATAACTACAATTTATTCAAGCAAGTATTTTCTGCAAACTTTCAGAAAAAGAGCACCAAACCTGGGCGTGGTTGCAGAGGCAGAGTGAATCTCTGTAAGGCTGAGGTCAGCCTGGCCTGCATAGCATGTTTCAGGCCAGCTTGGGCTACAGGGAGACACTCTCTGAATACACAAAAAAGAGCATCAAAATACAAGCTTAAACAAAAATTACAGACTGGAAACGAATTGAATTGCCAAACGTATGTTGCACAGTCATCCCCATGGCATTATAGGGAGCAGGTGCAGAGCTCCTTCCTAGCCTCAGGTGTGCACTGAGTGTGGAGCCCAGGTGAGCTCAGGAGGAGCCATGCAGGCTGCTACCTACAGCCTAGGATGCTTCTCTCTAAAGGAGTGTGTCTTCTTGGATCACAGTCTCCCCTACAATGAGACCCAGCATGATCTGACAGCCTCCTGACATCCACCCGGGTATGGATGAGGAGCTGCATCTTAGCCTCACAAATTGAGAAACGCTTCCTGCTCAGAGAGAGATCCTGCTTCTTCCTAAATCCCCCAGCTCTTCCCTCCCCCACAGACCTAGAATTTTCCCTTTGCCCAAGTCAGTGTGGGAACCTCGTTCAGATGATGCAGTCTATTCTCCATCCTCTTCATCTCACGAATTGCTTAGGAAAAGTTGTGTCAACATGTATGTGTGTGTGGGGGGGCTCTCATGGAGTTTTGAGCAGATGTGACTCTCAGAATATCATCTGAATGATTGTGTGTGTGTGTGTGTGTGTG
>NW_008478233.1:0-1690 GCF_000622305.1 Nannospalax galili
TTTAATCGGAATCTCAGAGCTTGACGACGTAGCTCCCTGAGCATGAACCTTAGGACAACTATGAATGCAGCCCAACACAAAACTGTAAGCTTACTTAGAACATCATGAGGTTTATTTTTTGTAACTAAACTGTGCTTTTTTTCTAGCATGAACTTTGTAGATGACAATGTTGTGTTGCTGCATCCAAAGGTTGGACACACCTGCAAGAATGTTGGCTGCTTCCTTTTCCTCCTCATGATCACGAGGCTGACTTGGCTCATGTCTGCCACCTGACATCCTTAGAGAGGCCTGGACTACATAGCCTTAGGCAGGGAAAAAGTCCAAAGGTAAAATTCAAAGTGCATATCACTTTTGTACCATTGTCAAGTCCAAAATCTCTTCACTGAACCATGGTAGGTCAGGGACTGTCTACATTTGCTCTGTGGTGGGCACCTGACCAAGCACTTTACAAATACCAGTATCTTTGCCCTCATAATCCTCTGAGATTGTCCACTGTGCAGGGAGGAAGCAGGCCCAGAAACTGGACAGCTGTTTCTGCTTTTGCTGCCACCACTCTTGCCTTGATGGGCATCAGCTGACCAGTGAAAAGTACTTAGACATGGGTTTGAAGTGACAGCAGCAGCACTTCCGCACTTCCTTCCTTAAAGGCAGAGATCACTGGGGAAACCCACTCTGATGAGCTAGCACATTCTCATGCAGTCTGCTTCCATCTCACCACACTATGGAGAAATGAGAAAGCAACCTCTAGGTTTAAATCAACAGGGAATTCAACCATCCTTCAATGGTTGAAACAAGTCTATACTGGGAATGCAGTGGGATACACGTGGCACATCTCAGAGTTTTATAGATAAATTATGAAGGATACTGCAAGATGGGGCTATGAAGCTGCAGGACATGCTGTTTGCTGTAGATCCTAGGCTTTGTTACCATCACCACCTTCTCCCCCCAGATGTTGGGCTGCATTTACTATATGGGCTGTGACAATGAGGCAACTTGGCTGCTTTTAAAATGCAATAATCATAGTTTATTCATCTGATTGACTACTATCCCTTTCAAGGTGGTCACAGTATTTCTAGGATGCTTGCTGTTTTTGAAAACATTTTAAGCTGGATGCAGTGATACACATCTATAATCCCAGCACTTGGGAGCTCAGCACGAGGAGTGGGAGTTTCAGACTAACTTGGGATATGCAGCAAGACTCTATCTCAAAAATGTTTTCTTATTTAGGATTATTTTTTGGACTTCTCCTGGAAGCTTATGTTGGACTTAGCATCCTCGCCAGTGAAAATCTTCTGGCACGTAGAATGGATTTATTTTTTTGCAAATGTCAAAAGTCACTTGAAGTCAAATCTAGTGAATGAGGATAGAAAATGACTTGAGGTCAAGTCTGGTGAATGGAGACAGAGGAGTGGGTGGTCTCATGGGGTCAAGTCTGGGGAATGGAGACAGAGGAGTGGGTGGTCTTACAGGGTCAGTTCTGTATTAGAAGATGAGGTGTGACTAAAAAGTACTTGTTATGGGTTCCTCTGGATTGTGGTGAGATATCCAGCCCAAACTTGGAAAGGAGAGAAATAAAATTCTTTCTCTTTAGAAATGAAACTGTAAAGACATCTGAACATACTTGGTTAGAGATACATTTACACAGGAGGAGGAAGATATTCATTAGTTAAAGAAAGTGTTGGGGGAGAAT
>NW_008478234.1:0-1688 GCF_000622305.1 Nannospalax galili
ATACTATACTATACTATACTGTACTAATTACTATACCATACCATACCATACCATACCATACCATACCATGCTGTACAAGAGAGCACTTCTCTACCCATGTGCACCCCGTGCCTGTCAGCCACTCCTCTTGTAACCTATGCTGTTCTTAGCTTCTATGAAATCAGCTTTTTACCTTTCACATATAAATAAAGATGTGCAGTTTTTGTCTGTGTCTGATTTGTTTCACTTGATACACTGTTCTTCAGTTTTATCTGTGTTGAAGAAATAATGGAACTCATTTTTATGGTTAAATAATATTCCATCTCAACACACACACACACAATTTTCTTTATCCAGTCTTTATTTGATGTACACTCAGGCTGGATTCCAAATCTTAGCTCATGTGAATAATGCTATGATAAACAAGTGCAGGTATTTCTTCAACATATTCCTTTGAATATAGTCCTAGAAGTGGGATTACTAGACCGTATAACAGATGTATTTTTAGTTTTCTGAGGAATCACAACACTGACTTTATAATGGCTTTATTAGTTCACATTCCTACCATGTTTAATTTTTGTCAACTTTTTTGGATCTATATTCAACTATGAGACACACTTCTGGTGGGTCTGGGAGGGCTTTTTCAGAAATGATTACATGAAAGAAAACCTCCCCTAGTGTAGGTGACACCTTTGCGGGCAGTCCAGGTGGAAAGAGGTCTGAGGAAAAAGCAGCACCACCTGTTGCAGCCCTGCCCTTTGTTTCTTGGCACTGAGCACACCTATCCCATTGCTATTACTGCAGCCATCTTTCTCAGGCATCAGAACACAACTTGGGCCTTCCAATGTGGGCTGAAGACCAGTGACTCTCCAGAAATCCTCTAGGCCTTCAGTGACAGACTAGGCTACTCAGGCATCCAGCTTTGTGGACTGAGCAGTGACCAGTTTCTCAACCTCTCTAGCATGTAGCCAGTCATTGTTGGACTACTTAGCCCCTACTATGTAAGCTACTCTAATAAATCCCTTTTTATAATATATAATTTTATCAACTCTGTTCCTCTAAAGAACCTTGACCAATACACCCAACAACAGCATACTTCTCATTTCTCTACATCCCTGCCAACAATAATAGCCACTCTACTTTGGGTGAGATGATATCATCCTGGTTTGAATTTGCATCTTCCTGATTATTAGTAATGTTGAATATATTTTCATAAACGTGTTGACCATTTACACATCTTCTTTTGATAAATGTCTATTCATGGGGCTGGGAAAATGGCTCAGTTGGCAAAAATCCTTGCCTTGTAAGCACAAGGTCCTGAGTTTGATCTCCAGAACCCACATGCTAGCATGCTTACAATCCAATCACTGAAGAATTGGAGACAGGAAGATACTAGTCAAGCAGTTAGGACTACCTGGATAGTTCCAGGGCAGTGAGAGACCTTGTCTGAAGATAAACAGAAAGCCCCCCAAAAGGTGTACAATGCCTGAGGAATAAGACCTGAGGATATCCTCTGACCTCCACATGAAAACACATACATGGTCACACACCCAAACATTCAGGCCACATCCATCTTCTTAGATGCTGCACTTTATTTTTCCTAATGTGCTTATTTTGAAATGAAATGTTTTTGTATCTTTTAAATATTTTATGTTTTAATTTTATGTGTATGAGTGTATTGCCTGCATGTGTGTAAAGTGCACCCATGT
>NW_008478235.1:0-1690 GCF_000622305.1 Nannospalax galili
GTTGTTGATGTCTGCTGGGAGGAAGGAACGTCAAACACCATAAAGGTCAGCCTAATGTGAAGCTCAAGAATTATAAGAACTAGTGTTCTGGGCTCAACACAAGAGGCTTGTGAGAGAAGACAGGTTCTGACAGACCCCGTGTATAGGGAAGACTCTGTGAGCCTACCTATTCTGCACTGAAGCCCTCTTGGCCCTCTGGACCCAGCTGTCCTGAGATGGTGTCATCTTTAGAAACAATGGATGGCATGCGAGAGTGCAGTAAAAGAGTGTGAATCTCAGAGGCCAGGGTGAGGAGCCGGCATGGCGTTGGCAATAATCCAGCATGTCAGGGGCACTCCCAGAGCAGGACAGAAAGTCACAGAGCCTTGCGGGCCAAGCGGCCATGGAGATAGGGACGCAGTGACCAAGGCAGATGGCATCTGCCCACTTGCTTCTGTGTGACAGCCCAAGTCCTGAATGTAGGAATGGCTCAACAGTCCTCAGACAATTTAGGAGAAGGAAAATTAATTGGACAAAGATTTATCCTCTGAAGGGATAAAGGAAGTGACCCAAATGCACATCTAGCACACACACAAGCATCTAAAGGTCACTCTCTAAAAGTGCTTGTCTCTGGTATGACTGCAAAAGAGATGTTATGGTCTTTGCTTGTAAAAGAAACTAGAAACTTAAAAATGTTCTGAAGTTTGCAAGAGAACATGAACCATTTGGAAGGAGAGACACGTTGTCTAAAGATATTTGTACATTTTTTTTACTAATGCTCCCTTATCCTCAGGAGTGCTGATCTTAAATATTTTGGGGTACCTATTTCTTTTTTCAAAATCACCTCCAATTCATTTGAATAATGTCAGTCAGAAGACATAGGGTGGAAGGTGCTTCTCCTGTTGGGATCAGGAAGCTGATTTTCTCCTTGCACTGTAGCTAATGTATCCTCAGGTGAACAGGTTCTACCCTGGAATAAAGATGAGATGGGAGGGGGGCTGGAAGACAGGAGAATACCACACGTGGCCCTCTCTCCTCCAAGGTACTGTGGAAAGCAGAAGAGAGCACAGCAGACGAGTCAGAGCTGTGTCCTCTGCCTTGACCTTTAAAACTCAAGGTCGAGCCTTGGAGACAAAGAGAAATGTTTAGTATGTCAAGAGGAATGCCAAAGACAGCTATTTGCCTGTCCAACTACTTGAGATCCTAGGGGGTTAACATTTGTACAGGCAGCCTCAAGACAGTGAGGATGACTCCAGTATACTCCCGAGGATCAAACAGTATAGTGTAGTCAGGTAGAGCGTGGCTGGGGCTCTTCAGTCTTCCTTGGCTCAAGTATCATCCAAAATGATAAACGAGTTTGTGAGACTAAGATGAAAGTCAAGGTCTGAGTTATGAGGACAGCCACGGCAAAAACACAGATGCTCTTGATTCAGAGGCTGCAGGGTAGCCTGCCTCACCCAAGGACTCATTTGAAGCATGAACAAGATCTCAGAGAGATCAGCAAAGACAGAGAGAAATAAGGCAGGGCAAAGTCAGTCAAGAAAAACCTTTGGGCCTGACTGAGGCTAAGCGGTTACATCAAATGAAGGTCTACCATGCACGTGATGCCAGCAGGTCACCCAGGAACAGTGCCGATAGCCAGGAAGAACAGCAGCCTGCCACTGGTGCCTAGGTGTGTCCGCTGAGGCCAAAACATGACATAAGCCTTTAA
>NW_008478236.1:0-1691 GCF_000622305.1 Nannospalax galili
CGTTAATTTGAGTCCAGATTCAAAGCTGAGGGGTGAGAAGGTTCTCTCCGTATCTACCATCTTGTTTATAAGACTTACACTCTGTTTCTGGCACCTACAGATTATTTCAGTTGATGTCATCTAAACACAGAAATACGGCAAATGCTGATGCAAAAACACAACTCAAATATACAGCTCAAAAATACATCAGTGAGGGCATCCCGGATGGCAAAGACATGTGGTGCGTACCATTGTGATAAAGACTCACTTGCCCCAATAATGATCATATTAAATTATTCTATATTATGTGTTTGACTCTTTCTTTTAAGAAAATAAAGGGAGTCAGTCAGGTTTCCTTTTTGTGGGAAAATGGAGTACTAGAAAATATCTATAACCCAGCAGGTTTATGATATTCAAGCCACTGTTCCCCAAATAATAAAGCCTTTCAATCTAACTCTTGACAAGAAAGATTGGCCTCAACATGAAGAATCTAAGCTCCAGCCCATCACTCACTTCTCTAAGACCTTCTCTGGGGCTCTCTCCTAAGATGTCCTGGACGACCCCAGCTCCCCTTTCCAGCCTTCTTTCACTACTTTTCTGTCCCATATTCATTGGTTGAATACCAACCCTGTTTAAAGCACTCCTTTAAATGCTGGCAGCAGCGAAGAACAAGGCTGACAAGGAATTTTATAGAACTGAGTAAAGGGCTAATAAACAAGCAGATAAAATGTCAAATGACAGTCAGGTGTCAAGCAGAGAATTAATGTTGAGCATAGAAAACAGAGATTGATCCTGTGGCTGCTCTCTTTTCAGTGATTAAAGGGAAATATCTTTGACCAAACAACGTAGGAGCTAAGATCAAAATGATGGGAAGATCTGGAGAGGGAGCTCAGTCAGGAAAGTCTTTCCTATGACTCCTATAATAAAATACTTTTTCTAATTGTATTTTTTCCTATGGAAGAGCAGTACCTGCTCTTAACTGCTGGGCCATGACTCCACCCTCTGCGGTCCATGAATTTCATTCTTTACATTTTTGAGAATTTTATTCTTTAAATTCTAGCAATAAGAACCCAAAAGCCCAGATTTCCATTCAGGTGGCTTTGGCGGTTGTCAGGTTTCCAGGATCCTAGTCTCTTAAGCACAACAGAGGCAAGAAAGGCTCCTTCGCTTTCAAAGGCAGCCCAGTAGACCAGCAGGAGAGTGTGGGCTTCACTGACTGTGTTCTATGTAAAGTAAGAAGCAGAAAAATCTTAAAGATATACTACCTGAACAGCTGAATAGCAACAAAACTGATTTAGGTTGCAGAAGTCCTGGAACATGTTTAAGACTTATATTGATTTAATAGATTTAGAGTAGAACTGAGATCCTGTTTTATTTTATTTTGTTTTAACTGCCCTTGGGAGGCAGAGGCAGGTGGACCTCTATGAGATCAAGGCCAGTCTGCTTCACATAGTGACTTTGAGGCATACTGGGACTAGGGAGATCTTGTCAAAAAGAAAAACAAACAAACAACAAAAAACCCCAACCAATCAATCAAAGCAAGCAAAAGCAACCAAAAATGTGCATATTAAACAGCACCATAATAGAACTAATTGACACAGATTCAAACAGAAGGAAAATGGGAAAACATTCAAGTTACAAAACAAATTTAGCAACAAGATCACTTTTTTCAAGTGGGTCAATACAAAAGATGTATTCATTAATCTTTTTTT
>NW_008478237.1:0-1691 GCF_000622305.1 Nannospalax galili
AAAAAAAAATCTGCTGAATTTTAGTAACAGTATCTTCATTCTAGGCAGGAAAAAAAAGGAAAAAGGGTACAAGCCAGCTCAGTGATCCATCCTCTTTTATAGAAAGTCCTACCCAGAAACTTCTACTTATATCTATTTCACTGTCCAGAACTTCGTCAACTGACCATCCCTACAAGCAAGAAAACCTGAAAAAAGTCTTTAAAAAAACTGAGCACAGTACTATACTCAGTAAGACTAGGACTTTGTTTTTTATAAGAGGGGTAAGAATGGCTATTAGATAAGTCTTGGTTTCTATCATAAGAAGTTGTATTGGGCCGAGCATGGTGGTACACACCTTTAGAACCAGCATTCCTCCCCATGTATGTCAGACACACATGTGCCTGCACCCACACATAGACCCACATACACACACTAATTTTAATAATAATAAGTGTAATTTTCAAATTTAATGAGAAACAATCCAATTGGACACTCGAATGAGAGATTTCAGAGGAATTGGATGGGAAGCCAGATTACAATAGGTTGAAGAAAGAACTAAGGGAAGCATAGTCAGCTTGTATGGACAAATTTTTAATGAAAATTCCTTTAAAATAGAACAGATAATTGATGTGAGCATTAGAAGGGAAGTGAGGTCAACTGGAGATTTCCCTCAAGTTATGGATACTACAGCCTAGCCATGTTTTCAAAGTAATACCAGAGCCTTCATTCTCCTCTGTCCTATGCACAACATTTGGCTTTCAACCAAAAACAAAGAGACAAATTTAAAAGTAATAAAATAACCAGATATTATCTTATCACACAGAAGATAAAACAACTAATGAATGTGTTTTAAAGCTTTAGTATAAAAGATGGGCAATACTCATCAACACTTTTCAATTTTAAAAATAAATGTGGAAGCTTAGGAAAAGGTCAAAGAAATGCTAGAAATAATTTTCAGGAATAGCAGTAGTGATAAAAAAAATTTCTATAGAAGTCTCATAGGTAGACTAGATAACAGAAAAAATTCAGTAAGTTGTAAAACAACATGATAGAAATTATCCCATTCAGGATAGGCCTTCCATCTTGTTAATCTTTTCTAGAAACATCTCCATAAACACACTCAAAGCTGTCTTTTCATGATGGTTTTGAATCTGCTCTAGTTGGCGATTAGGATGAACTGTAACAGGGTTTGATTGATTGAAACCAATTCAATTGAAAATAGAAATATACAAAAGAAAAGAAATGATATGAAAAGTCAGTAAAATTAGTAAATCTCTAATCATACAGACCAAACCAAAAGAAGAGGAGGAGGAGGAGGAAGAAACAAATTCCCAATACCAGGAATGAAAGAAGAAAAATAGCACGAGAGTCTGCAAATATAAAAACGCCTCTGCTTCCCTGTGTTCATGAGCCAGTCCCGGCTCTTACAGTCTTTCTGCCACTCTTCTGCAGTGGTCCCTGAGCTGTGGGTGGTGAGGTTCAGTATAGGAGTCTTATCTAAGAATACACACTCTGCAGTCTCTTATTCTTTAAAACTTGGCCAGTTGTAGCTTTCTAAGCCAGTTGTAGCTTTTCATCACACTCTGTTTTATAAGGAAACTTTACTGGTAAAAGTTGAGGGATGCATTAGTTTTGTCTCTATCCCTTGTTCTCCTACGTTTCATGAGCCTTAGGTGTAGAGGTTCAATTGTAGATGTGTCACCTAGTACTGG
>NW_008478238.1:0-1690 GCF_000622305.1 Nannospalax galili
CTACAGAAATTGCAGGGCTCAATTCGTAGAGATCCTGGCTTAGTTTGTCAGAGTCTGATTCTAAGAACTTGCATTTTTAACAGTTGCAATGTATTCTGGGTTCCAGACCCTCACTTTCGGAACTATCCCACTTGAGGACAATTGTGGACCAGTTCATTGACATAAAAAGACAGGGCTAATGGAAGTTGACAATCAGAAAAAAATGGGCATTGTTGGGCAGGAAAATGGCCTCCTAGCTAGGGTCTGGGCTACTTGTTCATTAACCAAGGAAAAGTGACCGAACAAAATCTCTGTCTCTGTCTCTCTCTCTATCTCAACACAGTATATAAAAACCCTTGACAAATTAAGAATCTTGCATATTTGAAACTAATCATCTGTTGTTTTGAGGGTTAAATTAATCCCTTTATAATAACACATACATATTTGCATGATAAGCATTCAAACCACATGGAAGGTGCATGAAATCATGACTCTCTCTCACAACCCTTCCCAGGCTCCCAGTCCAAGAACCTAAACATTACAAGATGTGCATACATGATGTTCCCTGGCAATTCATGAACACCAGACGTCTAATACATGCATGGCCCTGCTCCCTGATTTTCTCAGTAGCACTGTACCTGTGGCGTTCTGTAGCAGTGTGTACCATGAAGCTCAGTAGCTCATGTCATGGACTCATCACATCTTTTTACCTAGTCTCCCACTGGTGGACACTTAGGCTGCTTCCAAACTTGTGCCATGGCAAACAACATCACTAGGACCCTCCTATCTTCTGTCCTCCGTGAAGAACCATTCTCCAAGGGTGAAGGTCCAGGCAACACTTACTTGTAAGTAGCAGCAGCAGCAGGACACAGTTGAAGGAAAAATGTGGAAACATGGGTTCTTGAGAGGAGAAATCAAGGGACAGCTTCGTGAGGGAAAGTGTTAGCTCTCCCGATAGACTGGTACTTCCTCTAACTTCTGTGTACCCCATAATCACAGGTGGTGACTAAACCCACTAAGGGCCAGCCTGCATACCAGGGTATCTGACCACCAGGGATTTTTCTGTTAGTACTGCTAAGTCTAGTCACATCAGAGGAAGCCCAAACACAATTTCACACCAGACACATCCTGTGGGCATTCTGATGTGCATCACATTAATCATCAAAGAGGAAGCTGTATTTCAGAGAAAGAACAGGGTTAGCCATGGCAAGCAGAGGAAGCTCTCTAATATCTAAGATAAAATAGCCTGAGATGGACCATGTGCAAGTCTGGTTGGTCACCAGCAAACAAACATACAAACATGTCACTCATGCATTTGTGCAGTCAGGTCCATCCATCATTCAGGCCTGGGACCAGTGTTCTCAAAGCACCTGCTTGGCACCAGACACTGGATTGGGCGCTGCAGAATAAAGCAATGAATGGTGTCAGTATCCTGCATTCATGGACCATTTCCATGTTGGTCAGGAGCACCATTTGTATCCTTGTTCTACCTCAGATTAGATTGTGTCCTATCAGCTTAATAGATCTGAGTTTCCTCATTTATAAAATAAGGAAATTAGGCACCATTACAAGTGGTGTGTTGTCATAATTCCAGCACTCAGGACACTGAGGCATAAAGACTGCCATGAGTTCAAAACCAGCCTGGGCTACACAGCATCCTTGTCCGGAGAAAAGAAAATAAAGGAAATTGTGTCAGGTAATTCCTGTATAG
>NW_008478239.1:0-1691 GCF_000622305.1 Nannospalax galili
TGTATGTGCTTCATATCCACAGAAGCCAGAAGAGGGCATTAGATCCATTGGAACTGACATTACAGATGGTTGTGAACCATCATGTGGGGTCTGGGAACCAAACTAAGGTCATCTGGAAGAATACTGAGTGCTGTCAATTGCTGAGCCATCTCCAAAGCCCTAGTTTTGTAATATTTTTATAAAATTCAATAATTTCTGACATGCTGGTAACTCACGTTCTCTTAATTGTGTCATAAATATTTCAGTTCTTTTGAAAATGAATTTAAGAGTGATGCTTTTTATTTAAGGAACAATCTCTAGCAATCAATATTTGCTTAATTTAAAAAGTTGGTTTGCAATATAATGGAATTATTTGGACATGACATCGATATTTTTTTATTGAAGCTATAATAGCATAAGTAATTATATATTCTGTAACTCTGACAACTCCCAGAGCAGAGCCATTCACCCATTCATCTATAATCATTCATATTTTTTCCACTTGCTCTCTTCTTTGGCTACATCAATGATAAAGCCCAGTTTCATATTTGTCATAAAAGATCAATCTTCTTGTTTACTTATCACTGAACTCCTGGTGCATTTCCTGCTACTTGTAGATTATTTTTTTCTGAGCTCTCAGCACATGTCAGCATCCTACATAAGGTGATATAATGCTAGAATGAAAATGTACCTTGCAGAGCTAACCTTGTACTTGAAACTGACACTCAGAGATGCAGCGTCATACAACCTGTGGAAGAGCTCTTCCTCCCTGTCCACTTTAGCTGTTAATTTGTCCTGCTCTTCCCCCAAGTCTGGGAAGAATAATGTTCCTTCTTGTTTCTATATAGACAGACTCTGCACTGGGTCCCACTCCTTTCCCCTTAAATTGAGGAATTTTATCCCTGTAATGAACATTTATCCATTTCACCCTGAGAAGATTTTGTTAGTAAAATGTAAATCAGGAATGAATTGCGATTTGGTAGTATAGGAGGATGTATGTATATTTCTTGCAACATTTGCATATATGTCTAGCAGTGCTTGAATTTGGAAATCTGACTGTAGATGATTTGTTTTGTCTATTATTATTATTGTTTTATTTTGCTTAGTATTTGCCTGCATGTCATTTTGTTTGGCCATTAACTTTTCAGTGTTTATATATGCATTGTATCTCTGGTAAACAGTACATGGTTTTATAAATGTATATATTTCAAAAGTTCAGTTGGTCAATCTTTGTTTTTTAACCAAAGGCTTTAGCCCATTTACATTAGTTTTATTTATTAATACTTTAAATTCATGCCTGTAATTGTGCTTTCAATTTCTAATTTTTTATGATTTTTCTTTTTTCTTTTCTTTCTTTCTTTTTGTTCCCTTCTTTTCTGCAGGTCACCATGTGTATTACTGTCCTGGTTTCCCTAGGTATCTTAGTGTCTGTGTTTAACAAAGTTTCCTGATAATGAGTATCATTACCTCCTTCCAGGGCAATAATGCAAGAGATTTTATTTAAAGTAAGATCCACTCATTCCCTTCTGAAATTTCATGTTATTGTTTTCATCTGTTTTTAAAATTTTTTAAAAATTTAATAACCACATGATTAGAAGACGGATTTCATTACAGCTTTAACATACTCAGTAACACACTCCAGAGAAAGGATACATCTCTTTCAACAGTGGCTGTAAATTTTTAGGTTCACAGTAGAATTAATACAGTTATAC
>NW_008478240.1:0-1290 GCF_000622305.1 Nannospalax galili
GGCAAAAAGTCAGTTGATACAAACTGTCCCTTACTAGCTATGATTTTGGGGTGGGACACCAGGCCCTGCACCATTCCTGAATGTCCTTGATTAAACATTTTATGGAAAGCATTTGAAAGACTCTGATGATACAGCAGCACTGTGGAGGATACTTTCCTTAGAAACCCAGTTTTCAGTGGAGCCCCATTCATCACTCTTATGGATGGTCAGTACCAGAGGGAGGCTTTTAATATCTCTCAGTCTGAAAAGGCTGTTTGGGGGCTGGAGAGATGGCTCAGCAGTTGAGTACTGGCTGCTCTTGCAGGAGACCCGGGTTTGAATTCCAGCATCCACATGGCAGCTAACACCTGTCTGTAACTCCAGTTCCAAATAATCCGACGCCCTCTTCTGACCAGTGTGGGCACTGTACTACACGGGTGCACCTACCTAACACTCAGACACATTAGAAAAAGAAAAAAAAGTTAAAAGGGCAGTTTGCTCCATTGTTTCTAAGCCGAGTAGAGAATACACAGAGCAATTTCTGGCACTCATTAAATGCTAAATAATGACATGCAGTTTTATTGCAGATCAGGGGTACCACAAAATCTGTAATATATAATCTCAGCAAAGAAATTTCTTTTGAGAATATGTTTGGCTAATTTAAAGCATAATTTCATTAACATAACCATCTTTCCAAACACGGCAGAGTAAAATTCATAAAACCTCATCACACTCGGGTTTATGGGATGCTGTGGGAATCTTGGGGTGGGTAACTAACTTCCTTTTTCTGTCTATGGTAGATACAGATCTTTTCCATCAGACTGGATTCTCCCTCCTGCTGGTTCATCATCCCTCTGGCTGGGAGATGGAAGTCCCCTTTTATTCCAATTTCTCTGATCCCCTTCCTGCTGGCCTCTTGGGGCTCCCCTGAGCGGTAACATCAAAGTCAAGTTAGGGCTGGAAGCTGGTGACCAGCCATATGGAATTACAGCCCAGGCTCTCACAGGATTACAGAGTGTAGCACAGGAACCAAATGACAGTGCCATGGCACAAAGGGAAGCCTCCAGCTTGAATGGAAACTATGAGTCTCTGTGTTTATACCCAGGCTCCTCATAAACAGCCTGGATGGTCCACCACCATCCCGGAGAAGCAAGGGATGGGTTGAGTCAAAAATAACTCTAGAATTCTTTCTTCTAAGTGCATGACCCACCCCATCTTATAACTCCTCTGGTCTTTATGCACATGTGTTTCTATGCTTAGTTCAGAATTACAAAAAAAAAAAAAAAAAAAAAAAAAAAAAAAAAAAAAAAA
>NW_008478241.1:0-1691 GCF_000622305.1 Nannospalax galili
ACAGGAAGCAGGTATTTTATTTAGGCTGCAGCCTGGTCCAGCAGACTCAAGTCCCAAAAATCTGGACCTCTTTTGGGAAGTAGTACATATCTTTTATACCTTAGGCACTGGGCACAGTGAGAAGGAAACTTACATATTGATTGACTATCAATAATGTCTCAAAATAAGGCAAATTATTATAAATTTAGAGAAGAAAACAAATGCTTTAAAAAATCCTTTGTCTGAAAGTCTCTGCAGAAGTCTCCAGCTGAGGAAGACAGAAAGAGGAGGCATAGTCTAGCACTGGGTGACGGCTAGCACTGGGTGACGGCTAGCACTGGGTGGCTGCCAAGGTTCCAAGCACAAAACTTGTCAGCAAACATCCTGCTGACAAGTTGGTATAGACCCACGAAGAGAGAGAAACAAGGATTAGAACTCCTATTTTCCTGGAATATTCCATCAGGCTCTACATTACATTCACTTTTAGTTTTTCATGCTGGAGCTCAAAACCAGGGCCGGATGCATGCTAGGCAATCTCTCTTTCACAAAACTACATTCCCAGCCTTACATCCACTCTTTATAAAGAAAGGTTTATTTTTATTTGATGTATATGCGTGTTTGCCTGTATGTCTGTATGTATGTAAACCACATGTATGCCAGAAGAGGGTGTTGGATCCCCTGGAGTTAGAGTTAAGGATGGTTGTGAATAGCCATTTGGGTACTGGAAACCTAACTCAGGTCCTCTGCAAGAGCAGCAAGTGCTCTTAACTGCTGAGTCACCTTTCCAGCCCTCAGTGACTCTACAGCTTCAAGCAATAGAGATGGAGGGAACCCCCTAATTTCAGAGGCTGGAGACCCTCCACCTCTGAAGGACATTGTGCAAAGATCAAATGCTCCTGACACTGGTTAACTGGCTGTACCCACTTGTAAAGGTGGGTTTTTTTTGTTTGTTTTTTGCTTGAGGATCTTGTGCAAACTGTTTCTTGGAAGACATGAACAAACATCTACTGACTCCAGATTAGGGAACCTATGACAGACCAAAGTAGCAATACTACTAATACCTAATGGACTGAAGCAATGTGTTTATTTGGATTATTTACAGGAGTAGAGGTGAGGGGTTACTCACAGGAGCCTGGATGACTCAAAGGCAGCGGTATCACCAAATGCCCACCCTAGCATGGGTGATGACTCAGGAAAACTGGAACCCTGGAACTCTCTGCACTACTTGCAGGAAGCTTGACAGGCCAGAGGGTCTCCTCTCAGCAGCCCTTATGGTCTATGCAACCTTGTGGGGGGAGGGGCCTTGTGCATCTGCTTTCAGGGACTTCCTGACACTTGTGAGTTGTTTCCTTCCTGAGTCTTAACGAAATTCCCCTTGGAACTTCCCGAGTCTTAGTAAGCTTCCCTCCTGGATGAAATATTTCAATTCAGAGAAAATTGCTGTACAATAGAGGATGCATGAATCAGTTCTGCACACTATGTTCTAGGTAAACTAGGCTAGGATTGCTTGTGTATTTGCCAAGCACCTGTTGAGAGCTGGAAGTAGTGCTGTCTAGACCTAGGTCTGAACCTCAAACATGGGAGGGGCACGCAGCAGGAATCCGTGTTTGGAATAGGACTTCCTGATGACCTTCAAGTCTTAAAATACCTGTGGTAGGGGATCTTAGTGTTAAAGCTTTTAGAAGACAATGTTTTCACAAAGTGAATCACAC
>NW_008478242.1:0-1691 GCF_000622305.1 Nannospalax galili
TGTATGTCAGTGCACCTATGTTGTGCAGTGCCTGAGGAGGTCAGAAGAGGGGGTTGAATCCCTGGAACTACAGTTACAGATGGTTGTTAGCTGCCATGTGCGTGGTAGGAATCAAACCTGGGTTTTCTGCAAGAATAGCCAGTGCTCTTAACCACTGCGCCATCTCTCCAGTCCCTAAAGTCCGTGTCTTAAGTCAGGTGTGATGGCGAAAGGGAAGGTGAAGGGGCAGGGACCCAGGTGAGGGAGGGATGGGAGGAGCCTGCTGCTCCTGGATCCCTTACTCACGATGGAGCGGTCCATCCAGCTCCTCTGGCCTGTGCCTCAGCTGTGTGGGTGAGGCACCTGGGGTGGCTGCCACTCCATGCCTGGACTCTGAACGACTCAGGTGTGGCAAGATCTGCAGGCTTGGGACAGACTTTGGAGGCAGGCACCTCACCCCAGCTACACAGGGTAGTGTAGGGAGGAACGGGGCGCGGGGAGGAAGTCTACCTGTGCTTCTGTTTTCCCAGGAAACACTGGTGAGCCAGACCAGCCAGTGGGAGGTTTCCCGAGAAATGGCCATAATGTGAACATTTCCACGCAGAGAAGGACAGTCCCTCGGCTGTCACCGGAGCTGTCATGTGTCTCCCTATTGGAACTGTCAGCACCGCTACTCCCTTCCCCTGAGTGAGGAATGGGTCCTTGAACCCCCTCAGACAGCTGCGTTCACGGCCAGTCCAGTGTCGCCATCGCCGGGAGGGAGAGAGGAACGCGTTTCTCCTACTTCAAACCGAAGCAGAGCTGCCGGATATGAATAATGGATCAAAGTCGCCTTACCCAGCTCCCCGCTCTCCACCAGCGAGGGTGGTGTGGGGCTGGTTTTCCAAGCCCTGGTGCTTGGAAGAAAGGCTGGCCCAGCTTCCCTGCAGGAGCAGCTCAGCCCTGTGACTTTCCTGGGCTTGACAAACAGTCCTTCTTTCTTGTTGACAAGGGGACAGTTATGGTAAGACAGTGCAGAGGCAACACGACTTTTTGTTCAGAGCTTTAGAGAACTGGGTACCAGAGGAGCCAATTAGCAGCCGTTGAAAAGTCGACTTTAGGAAGTCCCCACGGACAGGCCTGCTTGGCTGCCACAGCCTGTGGGCTGCTGGTTTGGGGACAGAAAGGGAGCTTCCCACATCAGCCCTGTACTTGAGCTGCTGGGACAGCAGATAGTCCCATTCCAGAGGCCACCTAAGCAGCTCTGTGATGAGCCCAGAGGCGGGCTATTGGGAGTGGAAGGGACACTGCCTGGTGTTTTAATCCTTCAGGAAAGGAGCTAGGACGCCCATCCCCAGGATGTCTCCTCCTGGACTTGGAGCTGTGACGGGGGTTGGGCCAAGGCAGAAGCCTCTTTAGGTGACCACTAGGATGGGGTCCCTCCCTGTGAAGAGGACACCTGGCTCCTCTCCTCTTCAAGCGGTGCCCCCAAGACCACTCTGGGAGACCAGGGCTGGCTGGTGGGCAGAGGCTGTTCACAAAGCCAGAGCTGGGCACAGGGGTGGGAATGGAATCTCCCAACGCTGGTGGGCGTTCCAATATGGCAGTCGCCTGGGGTGATAAGATTCAGGTGAGTGTCGTTAGTGGCAGATCAAACCGCTCACCGTGTTGGTCACATTTCAGGTGCTCAATAGGCAAGCTGCCAGACCTTCTCAGCCACCTGACGGCTCAGC
>NW_008478243.1:0-1691 GCF_000622305.1 Nannospalax galili
GGTGAAAATTCAAACACTTTTAGTTAGAGGGGCCCATAGGAGGCCCAGAGACAAAACTAGTATGTCTTAATGAACCTTACAAAGAAGGTCTTTAGCCTCTTAAGCTAGATGGAACATGCTTCTGACCTCAATGGGTAGAAGAGCAAAGTCTGAGACCCATTTCTTCAGAGTGGTAAAAGCAAAGGGGCAGCTGGAAAGAACTATGTGGAAGGACCCACCCTCAGGAGGTACATATCTTGGGTCCTCCTTTGTCAGAAGGGGAAGATATGGAGAGATATTGATCAGAAGGTCAAGTCTGGAATCTCCTTGGTCAGAATCTCGGCATTTAAGGCTCCATGGCATATACAGGAATCTTCTGGAGTCCCTTTGGTCAGAGTTTATAAATCACAAGTTTCATTGGAGAAAGGAAGAAGGCCAAGACCTGGTTACTTGGTGTATGTTTAAATCCCTGTTGGGCAAAAGAGGCAGTCTCAAGACCACTTAGGCCCTTGGGGAAAGTCTCAGGATTCCTTATTTAGATGAGGCAAGCTTGAGGCCCCATTAAACAGGAAGGGAAGATCTAAAGTATTTTTAGCAAATGGGAATTTCAACATCCCCTTTTATCACAGGAGAGAAAACTCTCAAGTGTCCTGGGTAGAGTAAGAAGGCACCGAGAAGATTGTTTTAGCCATCAGAATCCTCAAATCTTCTACTTGATATAAAGGAATCTCAGAATTTCTCCTCCTCCTGTTAGGAGCCCCATACCTTTTTTTTCTTGAACCAAGTGAACTATGTCCTCCCACCCTAACACCTGTGAGTGAAAAAGCAGCCAACCATCCCTCATGTCCACATGAAAAATGGACACTTATACCTTACAATCAAAGGGTTCCTTAGACTTTCTCCATTTAGTCATTGGGACTTAGATCTTCCTCATCCCACCAAGGGTCTACTGAACTTCTGTTCTCACCCAGAGTCATTTTCTCCAGCAACTTGTGAGCTCAAGGAGACCACAGCCTTTGCTCAATTCCACAAAGCTCCTCAGATTTACCATAGCACCCTCCAAAATTCTTCATCTAAACCAGGAGACACATGCTGGCCATCTGATTTTAAATGACTTAGATCTAAACCATTTGTGAAGAACAGCCTCTAACATGTGCTGAAATAGAGGGCACTATAAATTCAGTCTCTATCAAGGAGAGAGAACAAATGATCCCAAAACCCTTGGTCAAGGGTGAAGGTCCCGGAACACCCTATGAAATGGATGGATGTCTCTATACAGCTTCCTTGCTGTCCATTTTCTGGTTGATTTTAGAATATCTGTATCTATGGAGGCTTTGCAGAAGGCCACATATCAATGTGACCCTTATTACTACATGCTGAATAGGAGACCTTAGCCAGGTCGCCTGATCATGGTTCTGTTTAGGTGCCCATATCTGAACATGAAGGACGGCGGTACTACTCTACTTCTGAAGGCTGGCCTGAAGTAAATAATTTGGTTTCTGGGCTGTCATTTTAAAAAAATTATTAGTAATGTTAAGCAAGTAACTCATTTTATATTTTTTATGATGTTATGTTTTTTTACATATTTTTGTGATTTTCCTGCAATACCATTTGATGGCATTTAGAGCCACTCACATCTCCACACTTCTCACCCTTCCAGTACCCAAATTGATGAAATCTCATTCATTCATATATATATATATATATATATA
>NW_008478244.1:0-1691 GCF_000622305.1 Nannospalax galili
GGTACAGTGAAAATGTCATAACTGACCAGCCAGAAACCCAGCTCCTGCTGGAATTCATTCTATTTCCACTGAGCTTGGACTGATCCGCAAGCAAGGTCAAGAGTTAGATCAGAGCAGCTGAGAGTTTTCCTTTCATTCATTAATGTTATTGCAGGGGTGGGATGTAAATCAATGGTTAGGCATTTGCCTAGCATGTGTGAGGCCTTAGGTTCAATCAACAGCAATGCAAAATAGCAATAATATTATCAACATTATTATCAAATACCGGCTGTGTACCAGATATTGTGTAAAGTGGCAAAATAAGCAAACAGACTTCATTAACGTGTTTGAATTTCCTGAAGGAGCCATCCAAATACATATAATAATTATATTGTAAATGTTGGGCTCAGTCTGAAATGAGTGAAGCAAAAGGACCACAGCTCTTTCAACATCCCTAAAAGCCGCTAGAACTCTCAGAGCTGACCAAATGTCCAAGTGGCTAGCTCTAACATGGGGTAGCAGACGGTGGAGAGTAAGATCAGTCTGTTTTAAGCACTCTAGCCTCAACTCCAGCCTAAGGCACAAACATACCTCCATCACACATAAGCATCCTTTCTCCCCACTGTACCCCACTTCGATCTTTCTGGCTTGTTCTGGTTGCCCAACTGAGCAACCTTTGAGTGGTGCTGGACTTCTCTGTCCCCTTTCCTTCCTGAATCAAATAAGCGCCCAACAAACCCACTCGTGTCAATAAAATGTCTTCCCCAGCAGTCGTGGTGCCCACTCTACTGATGTGGCCATGTTTTCCAAAGAGTGCCTGGTGTTCTTGGTGGTCCCATGGACCCCTGGAAAGGTCTGCTCTGACCTTTCACTGCTTTCTTCCCTGACTCACATCTCACATAGGCCAGGAAGGGAGGGAGAGCACCAAGCCAGTGCTTCCTCCCAGTTCAGAGGGGCAGGAACTGGGGGGCTTTCCCACAGGCCTGAGCCAGGCCCTTGCAGAGAAGTGTCTGCATTCCAAGGCTGGAGCCTGTCACCACCCTTCCAATCCCTTTGAAGCTGGGCAAAAGTCCTGCCAACAAGCGCCAAGCTTGAGAGCTCCTCTGCTTGCCCTGGGAGGAGCTATTTCCTGCCTGCCTTTCACAGCCTCTCACAAGAGGGAGGGGCAGTCACAGTAATTTTGCAAGATTTTCACTTTAGACACCAAAACATAAAAAAATCAAGTGAAGAAAACTTTATCAAGCCAAGACCCAGGCAGTCCTGAAAGATAATTCTACTAACTTAGCAACTGCTGTCATAATATACTTACGAAACACATTCGTGTACAGACTATTTTCTTTCTAAATCTAAGTAAATATTCTCAGCTCCTTAAGTAAGTCCAGGCCTTCCCACTTAAATTGGCCTTCTCTGGACATGTTCCATGTCCCCATTTGCTTGTGAAATACAACATGTAAGAGGGAACACGTGATTCCAGGTGCAACTCAATGACATTTCATCTCCCAGTCCCCAGATGACCCAGCCTGAAATCGTCTACATCCCATGAACCCTGGTCAGGGTTTTCTGTTCTGAAGGGATTGAGTTAAAAGGCTTTTGTTTGTGTTTGTGTTTGTTTTTTAAGAGAATTAGAGGAGCTGGAGATATGGCTCAGTGTTTAAGAACACTGCTCTTGCAGATGACCTAGGTTTGGTTCCCAGCACCCACATGGCAGCTAA
>NW_008478245.1:0-1691 GCF_000622305.1 Nannospalax galili
TTCTGCCTTTTCTTAACTTCTTTAGATGGTTTTACCTTTTCACCTTCTAGCAAATACTTCTTAACTTGTTGGAGGTTGAAATTGGGAAGGGATGTTCTTTTCCTTTTAGATTTACATGGGTAGTAAGTAAAATACCCAGGCAATGATAGTTTCATAGGCTCAATATTAAATATAGCATATAGTCATTTTCAGTCAATATGGGGATAGTTATTAGAGAATTAACTAGAAAAGGCTGCGACATTTATTTCATGTAAACTAGTAGTTCTCAACCAGGAAATATTTTCTTGCCAATGGGACATTTGACATTGCCTATACACATTTTTAATTGTCACTGAGGGCTTGGAGCAAGACGGCAGATGAGTGCTACTGACATCTGCTGAGTTGAGGTCACTAAACAAACTACAATGCCCAGGATTGTCCCTTACAAAAAAGATATAGTCGGGCCAAGGTGCTAGTGGTACTAAGGTTGAGAAACTCTGGTTTACCTATTCCTTTCCTTTTCCCACAGGCCCTCCTCTGCCTTTTCTCTTGATGGCCAGAGTCTTCCTAATTGAATCCTATGACTGAATCCTTAGGCCTATTGGTTGTGTTTTCCTTACACCTGGAGACTATTTTATGCTACCAATGAAAACACATCAATACATAGAATTGCAGTTAGTGGGGGCAGGAAGGAGCCTTACACACTTTTAAAATATACTTTCTGAGTCTTCAGAGCACAAGAATAGAAGAGACTTTGCAAAGTTCACCCAGAAACTGCTCTTGGGACTGTGGTTCCCTTCCCTTTATATGTACCCACTGCTTTTGGTAAAAGAAGGCAAATACAAATTAACTGTCCAGCCAAAGACATGAATAAGATTGGTTGACTGCATCTGAATAGAGATGTGATAAAGCGTGTCTCAATTAAAAATATTTACTTATTAATGTGTGTGTGTGTGTGCATGCACATAGGCACATTCATATCAAGAAGTATATGTGGAACTTTTTGGAGTCAGTTTTCTTCTATCTCTATGGGGTCCTGGGGATTGAACTAAGATTGCCAGGCTTACTCAGCAATGATCTTGACCCACTGAATCATTTCGCCAGCCTTGCACTTCTCAGTTTGCTTGTTTATTTGGATTGTGTCCTTTAGCACTCTCCCAAGGGATTCCAGCAGCAGTAAAGCATGACTCATACTCCTTAATGTCCTCTTAGAAGTGTTGCTGTGACTTGACCACGTAATACATATTTACAGGTGCATCATTAGGGAAGACAATTTGAGGTACACATATTCATCACTCCTTCATCTCATGTAATGTCCCCAGCTATATACTGGGGTCAAGAAGTACATGAATTTGGGCCTGGAGGGGACTGTGGACCCAAAGTAGCTATGATCAAGAGCCATAATTTAGGCCAATTCAAAGACAATTGAGGTGGCTTCCATGTCTTGTATCTCTTCCTCACTTTCCCCCAAATAACCACATTTTATCAGTGAGCAAAAAGGTTCTTCATGTATGTGTAGAAGGGTGGAAGTGGGCAATTCTGTTCCCCAGTGAGGTCCTTTGGCTTATACACCTTGAAATAGTTTTGCACACATATACAAATGAATCTTTGTGGTCTTTCCTAGACTTACATCTAACATGGAGCAGTGTATTAGAAGAATTCTGTGTTAAGTTAGGGACACTCACCAGGCATGGTGACCCATGCTTTTTTTT
>NW_008478246.1:0-1692 GCF_000622305.1 Nannospalax galili
GGGACAAATCAAGGCTGTTTTCATTTGTGTTTCCAGCACAATAAAAATAAAAGATATGCTGGCAATGTGTTTAAAAGCTTATGCAATTCCAGAATTTGTGCTGGTGGATTTATAGCACACACCAATCCTACCAACATCAGGGTGCCAGCCACCAGGGCTGCCGAGAGCTGCTGAATCTGTCGTTATCAATCATGCAAGATGACCCTGCGCTCAAGGGACCACGTGGCCAACCTCCAATGGCTCAGGCAATGAGACACAAGGACAGACACAGCTGCCCACTGCCTTCCATAGCCCAGAGACCCGGGACTGTTGTCT
The DNA here is from genome assembly GCF_000622305.1 of Nannospalax galili. Taxonomy (NCBI): domain Eukaryota; kingdom Metazoa; phylum Chordata; class Mammalia; order Rodentia; family Spalacidae; genus Nannospalax; species Nannospalax galili. The sequence goes on from NW_008478246.1 coordinate 316, forward strand.
TGTTGTTGGGGTTCGCTGTAGCCTGGGAGATGCCTGCTGTCTCCCACCGGCCAGCTACAACCTTTGCACCTGTGTGGCACTCCTTAAAGACAGGAGCCTGTGAGGCCTCCTCCTCTGCCTGGCCCACCCCTGTCCATTCTGAGAGGCCAGTGGCTTTCACCCTTACCCATCAGTGTGATACCTCCCGGTGCCTAATACAGCACCTGGTACACAGCAGGTGCTCAATAAATGCTGGTTGAATGGATTTGTGAATGTCACATATATACAAATGACAAATAAAACCTGAAGACTGAGCAAGAGGGTGACTGTCCCCCTGGGGCATTTCCCCATCTTCTTTCTTTCCCTTTCCTCGCCTACGCTCCCTGGACTCTTCTGTCTACCAAGTCTGCTCCTCTCCCGTCTTTTCTCTCTTTTTTTCTGTCTTTCTTTGATCTTCTTTTCTCTAACACAGTATCGCCACACTTAGGACTTGGGACGTCCCAGGGAGGAGTCCAAGATCCAGTTCTGCCTCTGATCACTTGAGTTTCAGGGCCATCTCTCTGAGCCTCAGTTTCTTCTTCTGTAAGATGTGCACAACACACCTACCTGCCTGCCTCCCACAGAGGTACTGTAAGTACAGGGTGGGAATGGACTGACGAGCGGGAAGGAAGGAAGGGGTGCTGCCACCCAGATTCCTCCATGCCCAGAAGACCAAAGCCCCCTCTGGAAACCCGAGTGCATGTGAGTGCTAGCCAGGATATTTGTTCTGGAGTTCAGTGGAGGTCCCTGTCCCCGGGGAGGTGAACATCCTCTCAGTCTCAGCCACAGATGCAGACTGTCAGTGAGACCGACAGTTCCATTAGGCAGCTGTCCGCTCTGCTGGTGAGTGATTAAAACGTCACCATCCTTCTGGGGCTGTATGCATCATCTTGCCACGCTGGCACTTCATCAAGGGCTGTGTGAGTCATGGGCATTGGTATTGTCTTCCTCTGGTGGCCCCAGGGCCAAGAAGGCAGGGGCTTGGATGTCGGACATCCAAGGACCCTTGGAACTAAGCACTGGGGAAGGTTTGAAGCAGGGTGCAGGGCCGGGCTGGGTGACAGAAGCTGGGCTGGGACAAAAGAGTCACTGACATCAAAGCTAGGGCTTCAGATCCCCTATCTAACCCCATGTCCACCCTCCAGACCTGCAGCTGAACCAGGGCCAGCTCAGCTACCTGGGTTTGTATTATCACAGAGAAACTGCCTACTGGGTATATCCACCTCCACCAAGGAGGGAGGGCTCCTTCAATTCCACGTAGCCAGGGTCTTGCACAGCACACAGTATACAATAGATATACTGATCCCAGGAAGTGGTGATCAGAGTTGCAGGGTCACTGGCCATGGGGAAGATTGCAGT
>NW_008478247.1:0-1692 GCF_000622305.1 Nannospalax galili
TCATCTTCTTAAGATTGTTTCTACTATGGAGCCAGGAAGGAGAACCACCATTGACATCCTGGGGAAAAGAACAGGCACACCTGTGAAGATCCTCTTCATTTCCAAAAGTCATTCTCATGAGTTTCAATAGACTGGACAGTGTCTGAATGTGGAGGCACAATTTGTTACTTTGGTATTTTAATTATAATTGGCCACTGGCTGCGCTGAGTCATGAGTAAACATGTGAAATTAATTTCTCCTGAGTCAGAGAGAGTTTATTCATTCTGCCTGTGGGCTTCTTTTGTGGCATCAAAGAACGCTTTTGGAAGAACACTTTACTCCTCCAGGGACCCCCTAAAATGTCCCTTTCTCATTTTTTCTTTTTTGCAGACTTATTTGGCATTCTATAAGCATCTATTCTTTTTTATAAAATTTGAAATCATTTTGTCTAATTTCATAAAAATTCTGGATTTTAGTGTGATTGTACTTAATTTATAGACTAACTTGGGGAATTAAATATTTACAAGTTGCTGAATAAGTTATTATTGCATTTAATAAATGTTTGCACTTATTTACCTGCTTTAATGTTAACTTAGTTTTTAGTCTTTACGTGTTTATTTTTTTCTTTCTGCTACAGAACATCCTCAACTAGTTCTTTCAATAAAGGTTAGAAATAGCCTTGTATGTTCAAAAGTGTCTTTGTTTTAGTTTTTCCCACATATTATTTTTGTTAGAATTCTGAATAAAGTCTTTTTTTTTCTACTGCCTTCTGCACCCATGATTGTGGATAATTTTGCTTTTGGCATAATTGTAGCTCCTTCTTTCTTTTTAGTTTCCTGCTTGGTAATTTTAAGATTTGTATTGATTGCTGACACTTCAGAAACTAGATCTTTTTAGACTTAATTTTTTTCCCTTTTGTTTTGGTCACATACTTGAAGTCTTTATAAATTGTTTTTTGTAACATGGGGAATTGAACTTAGAATCAGCCACTCACATGCCAGACAAATGTTCTACTACTGAGCTTAACCCCAGCCCTTTAAGGCTTTAAAGAAATATTGATACAGGGTCTGTCTAAGTTTACCAGGCTTGCTTTCAACTCTTTTTGCAGCCTAGGTAGGCCTTTAGGTTGTCATCTTCCTGCCTCAGCTTCCCAAGTAGCTGGGGTTGTAGGACTGTGCCACCATGGCCAGCTCTAGGAAGTTCTTATATTAAGAAAATTGCACAACGATTATTCTCCAAATATTGTTTTCCTCCTGTTCCTTCTAACCCTTACTTTGGACTCTCTTTTTACATATGATGCAACTTCCCTACCAATCATTTGACTTAAATTCTTAAATTCCCATTCATACTTTTAAAACTTACATTACATCCCCTGGCTAAATCCTCTGTCAAACCCTCATTCTTCCTTTTCAATTCTCTATGTGGCTCAGTCTGCTTTTATTCCATCTATTGAGTTTTATATTTCAATGATTATGTTTTCATTTCAAGGTTTTCTTAATGGTTTGTTTACTTAAAAATCTCCACTTGGTTTTCAGTCTTCATAATTTCTTCTTTCTCTAAGGATATTACTCATTACCTCATTAAAGATATAAATACATCACTATCAAATCCTTTTCAGATGATTGCTACATTATTTGTGTATCTCTATGAATGAATTCCGATTCTGAATTCTTTGTTGATCTTTCATTATATATGTTTTCTTGTTTTTTTTTT
>NW_008478248.1:0-1690 GCF_000622305.1 Nannospalax galili
AGCAGAGACTTTCAGAGGTCGCCCCTGCTTACAGATTCTCCAGAGTGAGGTTCAATTCGGTCAAGGTTGATCTCATGTAGTGAATACTGTGTACTTAGAGACCTTCTTTTCAATCCAACCTGTATTTACATTCTTTACACCATCTCTGAAACATTTCCACTGCACTAGAACCCTCTGCCGCATCTGCCTTGTTTTCGTCCTTTGTTTTGGAAGAGGGGAAATGAGCTGGAGTAATCCACATTATTCAAGAACCTACTTACTACTTATTTGAACTTGGGCAAGTGACTTGACTGCTAAATCTCAGTATCTGCAACTGTGAAGTGGGAATAAAAGCAGCATTATGAAAGGTCGTTCCACAAGAAATGTGAATGCAGGTTTCTAAGACATGGAATAAATAATGCATAAATCTGCGTCCCCATTTCCTCTGTGTTGTAAAAATAAAAACTTACTAATTTTCTTCTTTATAGATTCTGGATTTCAGTGTTGGGTGGTATATTTTTGAAATAATAGGTTTCCAGTCAGCAAAAGCTTTTGTAGATTGTTAAGCTATTTACATATGTCTCTGAACTTAGACTGTGAAGAATGAAGAGTTTTGAGACCCAACCTCAAAACACTACAAGGTATAACTGATTAAAAATGCATACTTAAAATCTAGTGTGGAATTGGAGATATGGCTCAGTAGTTAAGAGCACTGGCTGCTCTTGCAGAGGACTCTGGTTCAGTTCTGAGTACCCATATGGTAGCTAACAACCATCCATATCTCCAGTTCCAGGAGATCTGACACCCTCTCCTGGCCTCCATGGGTATTGCATGACTCATGTGCTTACATACATGCAGGCAATACACTCATACACATCAAATAAAATAAATAAAATATGCTTTTAAAAAACTAATAAAATATGAATGGGAAGAAAGGAATAAAATATACAAACAAGGATTCATCAGAGCAGAGGAAACAAAATTATATTCTAAGTAATAAACATGGGCACTTAACTCAGAGGCAGTGACATTCTAAGTGGACCTTGAAGAAGAAGCAACATTCATTTTCCATGCAAAATTTGCTTGAGGAATTCTGGAGCTGAATAAATAGTATACGTTGCCCATTCTCAATAAAAAATCAAACATCCAAGATGCTCTGAAGTCTGAATCCTCATAAAGTTTCAAATACTAGAGCAGTTCAGATTTCAGATTAGGTGTGTGTTCCGGTAAGTCTATGTGACTGTTACACAAGATCAGGAACCTAGGGTGTTCAGGGACAGGCAAATGGTCAAAGTGGTTGTAGGACTACAGACAGCTTTCCAATCTAGGTTGACTAAATAGGAATATCAGTATGTAGAGAGACTGTTAGAGGCAAGATGAGTTATGAGGAAAGAGGATAGAAGAAAATTTGTCCAAATTTGGATGTGTTGGTTTTGGGAGGCTTCAGAAGTGCCATATGGGGACAAGCAGAAAGCATTTAGAAATTTAGAGTAGGTTGAATTGTTTCAACTCAAGAGATCTGGCTGCCAAACCAAATGTCCTTCTTATAACTATATGAACATGCACTCCAGAATATTTTGGAGATAACAGCCTTGAAAATTGAAATAATCACTTGACAAGCTATTTTTTCTATTCTAAATGTTGAATACCTTTCTTTCTAATTATTCTTACTCATGTATCCTGTGAATATGCTGCACATTCTCACTCTTGT
>NW_008478249.1:0-1692 GCF_000622305.1 Nannospalax galili
GTGCCAACTTTTTTTTTTTTTTTTTTTTTGAGTGTTTATATTTTTCTTTAATTTTTTATTGATTATTTTGTACATGCGTATAATATGCTTTGGTAAAATCTACCCCCATTCCCTCCTTTCCAATTTCTCCTCTATTCCACCACCATTTTTTCCCTCCCAACTTCATACTTCATGTGCTTTTATTAATAAAGCCCGCTGAGCCCACTTAAAGCTGTCTGTATGTACATGGGTGTAGGGCCATCTAGTGGAGCATGGGTAGCCTCTCTGGGGCTGCAACCGGAAGAAAACTGACTCCTCCTTCCCCAGCAGCTGTCAATTGCCAATAGATCTTCAGCCAGGGGTGGGACTTTATGAGTCTCTCCCATGTCCATGCTGGGATTTTGACTGGCTTGATCTTGTGGCGTTCATGTTTGCAATGGCCCTGTCATGTCCAGCAAATAATGTTTTGCTGCAGATATCCAATATCTTTGGCTCTATCAACTTTCCGCTCCCTCTGCTGAGATGATGTGTATCTCATTTAGAGCTGAGCAGTCCACAGTGTCTTATTCTATCTATGCTGACAAGTTATGGACCTCTGTGTTAATTGCCATCTACTACAGAAATAGGCTTCTCAGATGAGGGCTGAGAGATGCACTAACCTACAGGTATAAAGATAAGAACTTGGGGTACAGTGTATTACTACGTTCATTTAGCAGAATAATAGTATTAAGTTCTCCCCTGGGCTTATGACCTAGCCAGCCATAGGATTTGGGCCCAGTTAACAGTACCAGGCATATGTTCCATCTTGTCTAGTGCCAACTTCTATTTTTATTTTTTAGATATTTTAGCTATTATTTTTACTTTATGTGTATGAGTGTATTGCCTGCAATGCAGTAAGGCAATGCTCACAGAGGTCAAAAGAAGGTGTTGAATTCCCCTGGAACTGGTGTTAGGGATGGTGGTTAGTAGCCATGTGGGTGCTGGGTCCCACATGTGGGACCATATATATATGGAACTTGAGCGTCATCATCTTTTGATCTTAGAAACAGTCCCAGAGGATACAGAGGGACCACTGCATAGAAGTAGCACAGTTTCTCAATGCATAGGAGAGCCAAAGAAAATGAAACAGCAAAGAGTAGAGAGGAAGGGAGGTCTGCTTTACATGGGGCGATCAGCAAAGCTCTTTGAGAGATGACATTTTGGCTGGGCTTTGAAGGACAAGAAGGAAACCCTGTGATGGTCTGGGTGTGAAGCTAGTCTGCTGGAGAGAAGAGGCAGGCAGAGACCCTCAGGTAGGACTGAGCTTGGCACATTCTAAGAGCAATAAGAAGGCTGTTATTCTCTACGGTGTCTGGACTATCAGGAGGGAGGCAGCTGGTATATCATACAGGTAAGGGGTTTTCTGCCCATTTGCTTTCTACCCGTTTTCTTTTACAAGAATGGAATAGTCTCAGAAACAAGGACTTGTCTGTTGTGTTCATCACTCTGTCCATAGTGCCTGTTTCATGTTAGAAACTCGGTAAATATCTGTCAAGAGAATGAATCATTGGGTGGCTGTTTATAACCACCAATTTCCAACCAAACTCCTGTACAACTCAACTGACATAAGATGTTCTAACACTGTTTTTATTTATTTTTTAACTTCACAGAGGGAAAGGAATGAATGAAAAGAAATATAGGGGCTGGAGGGGTGGTACAGTGGTTAAGAGTGCT
>NW_008478250.1:0-1691 GCF_000622305.1 Nannospalax galili
CCTGTACACATTCATAGCATCCTGTGTAAGTAACACAGTACTAAGTAACTGGCACTGAGGGAGACACCCATGGACCCTCTTTCACAGTATCTCTAGGGATGTTGGGGGTACTGATCTTCTTGCTATAGTCAGGGTAGCAGGAAACCTGGCCACATGGAGAAAGGTTATGGGCAGCTGTCTTGGAGTTTAAGACACTTCAAGCAAACAGTCAAAGCTTTACAGTAACCTTAAGTTATAACCCAGGCCAAAACCCAGTACCTGAGGACAAGCACCACCAGTAGACAGAGATGCGGTAGCAGCAGCTTTTGAACAACCATAGGATAAAGGAGGAAAGACCCTGAAGATCACTGTTTCCCATTAGCATTAGTAATTAATCAGGTTTTTTTTTTCATTTTAATATTCCCCAGATCCATTTATGGGAAATGTGAGAGGGACTGGGAAAGCTGCAAGGATGGAAGGGAAGGGACAGCAAGGGTGCTCTGAGGTCGGCCACATTATCCCATTTCATGGCTTTTCATCTGTCCACCCAGTCAGACCTGATCAGGCCAGCAGGACTAAAAGGTAAGAAAGTCTCTAACAAAGAAGACATGGAGCATCCAGCCCCCAAACTCAGAAGATGGGGTGGCGAGGAGGGTGGAGTATAAGAAAGGAGAAGCAGCACTGCTCCATGCCTCACCTTCTAAAGGAGATTTATTCACAGCCTTTTTTAATTTTTATTTTCACCGGCAGGTATTTTATGTAATGGTTAATACTGACTTGAATTAGCTACTATTATAAACTGGGATGGCGCGGGGTATTAGTCCTTCTTGCCCTTTCTTTTAAAGAGCATAATCCTGTTTTAAACTGAAACACTTTTGTAGTAAATTATATCCTTTTCTTTCTTATGAAGCACTAACCAAAATTAAACCAAAGTAAATAAAGTTTACATTTTCTCTGGCCTTTTACAATTTATTACATATCTTTGAGTTGGGCTTTTCGTGTCTCTTTTTATATTCTGGTACAATCCGGAGTCTTAATTTCAGACAAAACTACTCTGTAGACAGTATTAAAACTGTAAAACCGGAGATCTTTCCCACATCACATTCCATCCCTCCATATGCAGGTCCTGAATACACCAGCCTTACTGTCCCTGCTTTCCTTCAAGTTCCCAAGGAGCATATCTGGGGAAGGAAGGGGAGGATCAATAGACATTCTGAGCTCATAAAAAGGGATCGGGCTCCTTTTTTCTGGTAATATGGCAGAGTAGAACAGTATACTCTCAGGAACAGTCATCTAGAGATAAATGCCAACCCATAAATGCCCTCAGAAAGGTGGAGAAAGGAGTCCAAGGAAGAGGATCACAGAGAGTCCATCCCCTGTCCTAACATGCAGGAACACTACTTTCAGAGAGAAGAGAAATGAGTCCCAAACTGGGCAGTCCAGCCTGACTGAAATCCCCCCATCTTTTTTTTTTTTTCATTTCACCAGCACAAAAGAGGCTCCAAGTACTTGGACATTTTTACACAGTTGGAGTTGGTGGCACTGTTTTGGAAGGCTTTAGGAGGTGTGGCCATGCCAGAGGAAGCACGTCGCTGGGGGTGGGCTTTGGGAGTTGTTAGGCCTTGTTTGATTTCCAGTCCTTCTCTGCTTCTTGCGCCTGCTTGTAGGAAACCAGGATGCCAGGCCCTAGGGTAAGATGAGCCTAAAACTTT
>NW_008478251.1:0-1451 GCF_000622305.1 Nannospalax galili
AAAAAAAAAAAAAAAAAAAAAAAAAAAAAAAATCTGTTTGCAGTTCTTGGTTGGGGAGATGGTTCAGTGGATGAAGGACCTGCTGTGCAAGCATAATAATCAGATTTTGGATTCCCAGAATCCACCTAAAACCTGGATGTGCACAGACTCACCTGTAATCCCAGCATTCAGTAAGCAGGTACAGAACATCCTTAGAACACGCTGACTAGTCAGACTAATAGAAATGGCAGGCTCTGAGTTTAGGGAGAAACCCTGCCTCAAGGTGTAAAGTGAAGAGCAAATGGAGGCAGACAGTTAACGTCAACCTTGGGTCTCAAGACATGCACACACATGCATGTGTACCCACACCCATATGTGTGTCCATGCACATGCAAACATATATTCATACATATATGCGTAAAACCAGTTGCACTTCTATACACAGATGGTCTCTGACTTAAAGTGGTTCAACTTTTGCTTTTTTAATTTTATGATGGTGTAAGAATAACATACTTTAGGTAGAAACAAGCTACATTTTTGAATGTTTGTCTTTCCCATGGCTAGCCACAGGCAGTACAGTACTCTCTTCTGATTACGGACAGCAGTATCAAGCACAGCTCCTAGGTATGCACAGGATCATGGGCATAAGCACCCTGCATTCTACACTGACTGGTTTCATAAAGGTGTGACTTTGGAGGTTAGTATTGCTACATGCATTTTTTCATTTGTTAATCATTTCACTTATGATGGATTTTTCAGGACAGGACCCTACTTTAAGTCAAAGATCATCTGTATTATCATAAGGAAACAAAAGTGGAATTTTTCAAACTACCATTCTCATTTACATTTGACCTTAGAAATATTACATACTGAGATATAAATTTGAGAAAATGTGTTCAGGATCTGCATGCTACACTACAAACTGCAGACCTAAGAAATGAAAGAAGATATAAGTAAATGCAAAGGCATTCTGTGTTCGTAAATTAGAAATCAAGACAGAATAAAGATGTAAATTCTTCTTCCACTGATCTATAATTTTACTGTGATTTTTATCAAAACCTCAGCAGGAGTTTTGCAGACATCAACAAGCTCATTCTCAATGTGAATGAAAAAAGAAAGCTCTGAAATATCTAACACCATCTAGAAAAAGAACACTGAAGATGCTCTGCAGCAAGGAGACACTGTGGTGTGGTAATAGGATGTGGGAGGTTTTATCTGCTGGGGGTAGCATGAAAGACTACGGAGGGTGGAGTGCGCCTATACCTTGGCTACAAGAATGGACTGTTAATAGTCAGCTGTTCATCCTTGTGTCAAAATGCCCAAACTAATCAACTTAAAAGGAAAATATATCTATTTGACTTCATGGTTACGGAGGAGAGTTTGTGTGGCCTAGTCACTTTGGGTTAAGGTAGCTACAGCAGCCCTGTCTGGAGTAGACGCTACTTACTTCACAGCATCCAGGAAGTGAGGCA
>NW_008478252.1:0-1693 GCF_000622305.1 Nannospalax galili
AAAACAAAACAAAACAAAACACCAAAACAAAAAAGTAGAAATTTAAAAATTTTTAAAGTTTTGAAAAGAAGGCTACACGGAGGATGGGCTACAGTGGCAGTTCTTCAATACAGGGGAGCCAACTGGCTTGCAAAGGGCTTTCCCTATTTTCATACCCAAAGAAATATACCCCCCAAGAACCCCTGATGAAACAGGCATTTAGAAGCTTCTTGCAAGAAAGCAGTGACTCCTGATGTGGACCTATAAGGTAACTAAAAGCAGAATAAAAGTCTGGCATCTCTGCCTTCATTGTATGTCTGTCTGCTGCCTTTGACTGGAGGTCCAGAGATAAGTCACTGTCTCATCCTTTCCTCCTGAGCCACCTTGAATTCCAGGAAGAGCAAAACCTTGCAGCACAGACCACCCCCTGGATGAGGGCAACAGCCCACAAGGAGGAGGCTGCTCCTGAGCAGAGGAATAACCTTGTAGGAACCGGATGGCTCCCCTCAAGTGATGATAGCCATGGGACAATGGGATTTCTTTGGACCAATTGCAGAACCAGAACTGTGACCATGATCCATAGGACCACGCCTTGATCAGGACCCCTTACTCATGCATACCTCTTACCGTGGCCCCCACTTCATCCTAAAGCTCATCTTAGCACCCCAAAGGCAAGCTTGTGGTCACTGGACCCTTTTATCTGTTCCTTTGCAATGGGGCCACATTGAATGAATCTCTCCGATTTTCACAATTGCTTGTCTCTTTAGTTGGTGTGTTGGGGACAATTGGTCAAACCTGAGCAAGTGTTGAAGCTGCCAAAGTTCAAGCTTTGATCCAAAAACCCCTGGTTACACTCAGTCTGAGCAAAGTGAGGTGACAGCTCACCTGAGTATGGTGGGATAGTTTTTAAAATATAGTGTTGTGTGAGACTCCTTTTTTCTGTAGGGAACTGTTATACAACATTAGTACCAGTAGGTTTCTATTCCTGGCACTTCTTTTTCACATGGCTCCCCCTTACCTCCTGGTACAGGGGCAATTCTAGCTCAGGGGAGAGTTATTTTAACGGAAAAGATTGAGTCCCAAAGTCTGAGGGAATGGAAGATGTCTTCAGAGTTGCAGCAGGGCTTCAGAATCTCTCATTCTCTATCAACTGAGCTACATGCCAAGTCCTCACCAGGAAAGAAAACTTTGAGACAGGGTCTCATGTAGCAGGCTGATCTTAAACTTGCTATGTAGCCAAGGATGACCTTGAACTCCTGATTCTCCTGCATCTACCTCCCAAGTGCTGGGATAACAGTTGTGTACCACCACACCAGGAAATTTCTAATATGCGCCCTATAGAGTTTACAGGTGTCCTGATTAAAAGTGGTAAGGGTACAATTAGGAAGCATTCTTTTCTGTCTTATAATAGTACTGTCTTGTCCTGCCTTCTAGAAGTGACTAGGATGAGGATTTGAGGGGTGGAGTTATGTGGGATTATGTACTACCAGACCTGCCTAGTGAGAACACTGGGTGCCTAGCATTCACCAGGGGCACTGTTTCTACACCACTCTCGCTTTCTCTCCCACAAGGATTTCCCACTACATTTTCCTTGTAACACAGGCTCTGATTGGTCCAGGCCCTTGATCACACATACTGATCCTGTATGATCAGTAAAGGAAGTTATAAAAGGCAAATATCTGACCCTCTTAGTTTCGCTGGTAGAAGGGAGATT
>NW_008478253.1:0-1692 GCF_000622305.1 Nannospalax galili
GTGGAATATTCCATCCTGTGGGGAAGCATTTAGCTCAGGAAGTAAATAACTCAACAGCTTCAGGAAGTCCCTGGAAGAGGCAGAGACCAGCTGAGCTGCCTGAAAGAGGCATCTGTCTTGTCCCTCCTCCTACTTTTTCTTCCTCTTCCCAAATAGTCCCTCTCATGTGTAACAGACATCATATGTAATTCATATTCTGAATATGAAAGCATGTCTCTTTCCTGCCCCCATTATGTTCCCTCCTCTTCCTTTAGACCCCTCCTTCCCCCACATCATCTCCCCTCTACTTTCATATCATGATGCTATTTCTATCTAGATTATGCATATTAAAGGAAGCATGTCAATTGTCTTTCTGAGTCTAACGTATTTCACGTCACATAATGATCTCTAGTTGTGTTAATTACTTTTCTGTTACTGTGATAAAATACCATGATCAAAAGTATTTAGAAGAGAAAAGGGTATATTTTAGCCCTTAAAGGGGATGCATGTAGTCCATCATGGTGGTGAAGGCATGGCAGCAGGAAGTGGGTTCAGATTATACAGCATCAGAGCCTACCCTGTGATGTACTTCCTCCTAAACGTTCTATAACCTTCTCAAACAGCACCACCTGCTGGGGACCAAGTGCTATAATATGGAAACCTATGGGGGACATTTCTCATCTAAATCACCACACCAGCTCCATATTTTTCTTGCATATTACATCATTTCATTATTCTTTATTGCTGAATAAGACTTTGATTTGTTTATTTTTAGTCTATGTGTATAAGCGTTTTGCCTGCATATATGTAAGTGCACCCATGCTGTGCAATACCTGCAGAGGCCAGAAGAGGGAGTCAGATCCCTGGAAATGGTTGTTAGTTGCCTTGTGGGTGCTGGGAACCAAACCCAGGTCCTCTGCAAGAGCAGTCAATCTTTTAACCACTGAGCAGTCTCTCCATCCCAGAAAAGATTTTTTTTTAATAGTTCAAAGGTACCAGCAGCAAAATAATTTTTTAAAATGACAAATGGAATTTCATTTAACTAGACTATCTCAGTATAGCAAGAAAATAACAGCAGTGAGGACTAAACCTACAGGTTTGGGTAATGCTTACCAACTATATATCTGAGAATACACAAGAACTCACTGGCCAAAAGAATTAGCCTGATTTAAAAATACCTGAGTAGAAATTTCTCAGAATAAGATACATAGATGATCATTTAGATGTATGAAGAAATATTCAGCGTCTCTAACCAATGGGGAAATGCAAATTAAAACTACAGTGTGATGAAATCTCTCTTCAGTTAGAGTGTGTTATAGAAACCAGAAAAAAAACATTTTGTGAAGGCGTGGAAAATAAACAACATAAGAATTATAAACTATTGGAGGAACTATGACAGCAAACATTATAGAAAATAATACTTCTGTTCCACAAAAATTTAAAATGCAATTGTCACATGATCCAGCACTGCTTGTATATCCAAAGGAAATAAAATCAGCACATGAAAGGAACAGATACTCTCTCATGTCCATTGTAAAACTATTCCCTGTAGCCAAGATAGGCAATCAACACATGACTGTACACTGAGGTGTGGATCAATAAAATGCACATGTATACAATGTGATATTGTCCAGCTGTAAAGGGCATGAATACTGTCATTTTCAACAACATGAATGGAACTGGAAATAAGTGAAATAAGTCAGCCACAAAAAA
>NW_008478254.1:0-1670 GCF_000622305.1 Nannospalax galili
ACTGGAAGAGTGACTAAAACAATAATTAGAGAAGAAAGTCATGTGTAAGTGTGAAGTGCTCATTAGTCGTGAAGAATGGGAGCCTTCAAAGGCCATTTCTGTGCAGACACTGCCTGGGCTGGAGCTGTGCCAGGCTGCATCCCATTATCAGCCAGCAAAGGTGCCTGGTAAGGTTTTCGTCTCCTGCCTTTCTTCCTTTCTAATAGCCATGCTGTCCTGGCTTCCTTGTCCAATTAAAACTGACCAAAGCCACATTTGAGTCTAGAGCTTTGCCAGGCAGTGACACCAGCGTTTTCTTACTCACCTGTCCTGACATCTCAGACTCCTAGGATGTAAAAGCCATAAGCCACCTTTTCCCTTTCCTAATGTGGAAGCTGACACAGGTAGGCCATGTCCTGTGTTGGTTGTCCAGCTGCCATTCACACAATAGATGCCTTCTGCACAGCTGTTGTGAACAGACCATGAAGGATACAAAGACCAGAACCCTTGTTACAGACAGACACAAGTCAGTAAAGAAATACATTAACCACACGATACAGTATGTACCAGAAAGAAAATACCAGAGTTCCAACATAGTAATAGTTTAGTGATGTTTTTATAGTAAGATAACAGAGTTTACAAATACTTTGGTGGAAACAGGCAGGTGTGTTACAGCAAAGTGGGAAAATCTCAGGTACAGGCCTCAGATGCTATCAGATGACGCTCTTAGCCAATTGGTCGGTAGAAGTGAGAGGTCTGTTAACTTGATACATTCCAAAAGGATGCTATGTCAGGCACAGAGGTGGGCATGGAATGGCTAGTCAGGGGGTGGAAGATAGCCCAAGATAAATTGTAGTCAGGTTCTGGACCTGAAACATTCCAACTTCTCCAGTCATGGAATTCTAATCAGTCGGCTAGCCTTGCAGAAGGCTCATTGGAAGGTGCCGTTCTTTCTGGGAACTTTGGTTCACAATATGCATGAATCCCTTTGATTGGGGTATCTCAGTTTGGGTTTTTCTAGACACAGACCCAAGAGAAAGATTCATCTGTAAGTGATTTCTTTCTAATGTGGTCCCAGGAAACATGAGCTGAGGGGAAGTGAGGAGGAATGAACGAGCAACCATGAATGACAGGAGGCCATGCCATCATGTGTGTCATCATGAGTGTTGTCGTGTGTACCACCGTGAGAACACAGGGTGCTATGGACTTTGAAGAGTAGTGGAAACTTCCACCCTGTGTTGGAAGGGCTCAGGATGCTCTCCACCCATACCTGCCACTCATTGGGCAAGAACTGCTCCCAGGACACTAAACCCCTGGCCTTCCTTCCTACTAGGCAGGGCAGGGAAGCTTCCTGTCACCAGAGAATGCCCTGCAGTGAAGGACAGACAGGAGGAGAATGGAGCATCTACACTGTCTGCTGCAAGGTGGCTAGAGCTTTCCAAAGAGAGAACCAACGAGATGCGGATAATGAAAGAGTTTTGTTATAAAGAATTGACTCACACAGGTACAGGGCTTTAAAGCCTTAAGAGCTGCAGTCCACAGGCTGGGAAATCAGGAGAGAGATGATGAGTTCAGTCTAACGGGCTGCAGGATCTTGACTCACAAAGAGCAGATATTTCAGTTCAAGTTCAAAGGTTGGAAACAGCTGGTGTGTGTGTGTGTGTGTGTGTGTGTGTGTGTGTGTGTGTGTG
>NW_008478255.1:0-1693 GCF_000622305.1 Nannospalax galili
CATTGTTTTACTGTCCAATGTAGATAATCAAGCATGTACAGAACAAAAGCTCACTTTAAATATTCAATGGAAAAAACAGTGAAGAACAATGGAGAAAGATATGCAAAGTTGACTTCTAGTCTTCACATACTCAGGTCCACATGTGTAAACCACACACACAAACACTACATAATTAGCTCTGTGCCATGCCATGTCATCTCAGCTCTCAAGTCACACAGTTCTGTATTTATCCCAGACTTGGGAGTTCCCCCAGACCTGGGAGAACAGCATTCCATAATGCCTGCTCCTCCAGTAAGGTGCCATACCTGTGAGTTCTGCCACACCTGTAAGTCCCAGTCTTCACAGGTCCTACAGTTTCCTGCCCCCTGGAACCTGCTAGTTCCCAGAGACCTGTGAGAGCCTTGGTCCCAGTATTTTCTTCCTGTCACTCCACTTCCCCAGGTCTAGCTAGTATCTGCAATCTTCACCCTGGCCCAGCTTTATCAATTCTAGAGAACCTTACCTCCTTTGCAGCCATTCACACATTTCCAGGCATAGATAGGGATGTGCAGCCAGAATATCACTACAGACAGACCCAGTCACTCATTACATTAGCACATTTTGTTTTGGTTAGCACTGAACTGTAATCACCCCAATGCCTCCAAAAATCACCACAGATCTGTCTAACAACTTACTTACCTGGTAGCCACCCAGCCCACTCTGCTACCCCAGGATTGCATAGGGTCTGTATTAGAAATTCAGACTCAAAAGGTGCACCTATCCCTAGCTGAAATGAGACCACTTTTTATAACCATTTGGACATTAACATAATGTTGCCCTAAGAACACCTGCACTTGCACTGAACACCAAGCACCCCTCAGCAGAGTTATAACCTGACAGTTTGGGGAGACAGTGAACAAAGAGAGAAAGACACAATCAACAAAGACATCACCTACTCTGCCTCAGAAATACCACCATCAACACAAGTCCAGCTAGGTCTCATCATAAAACCACAAACAATGAGAAGAACCAAGGCAATATGTGTCATCCAGAAATTACCACTTCCATCATAATATTTCCTGTGAATGACAACTAAGCTGATGCACAAGACAATGATTTCAAAGTGACAATTAGAAATTTATTCAAGGAACTCAAAGATGTTATGAATCAAAGACTAAACACAGACCATGACGATAAAAATAGTTGAATGTACTAAAACAATTCAAGCAAGAAATTGGAACTTAGTATATATGAAGAAAAGCCAAATTGAAATTAAACTTGAAATGGAAAGCTCAGGAAGTCAAACAATAAACTTAGAGGAAAAGACCAAAAAGAGATCAGAAGAACAGAACATAGATAACAGATTTTGGATTTGAGGTTGAGGAAGTGGAGTGCACAAAGAAAATATAAAATCTAAAATAACTTAGGAATAGAATATGCAGGATCTCTGGGACACCATAAAAAAGACCAAACCTTTGAGTCATAAATACCAAAAAAGGAGGGAGTCTGAATATGATAAAAAATACTGTATGAAATTGGCAACAATTCAATAAAGAATAAAAATGAAAGAGTAGATGGGGAAAGATAAATAAAATCCAGGCTGAAACTAATGAAATAGAAGGAATAAAATAATACAAATATCAGTCACACAAAGAGTTGATTTTTTGAAAAGATTAACAAGTTTGACAAACCTTTATCCAAATTAACCAAAAAA
>NW_008478256.1:0-1682 GCF_000622305.1 Nannospalax galili
GGTCTACATAGCAAGTTCAGGCCAGCTGGGGCTACAGGGAGACCCTGTCTCTAAAAAACCAAAAAATAACTAAAAAATAAGTTAAAGTTCAACTTTGAGTACTATTTCATGTTGTGTGTAGTTTTTTTAAGACATGACATCATTCTGTAGCCCAGGATGTCCTCAAATTCTTGACAGTCCTCCTGTCCTAGCCTCAGATGTGTTGGGATTACAGGTGTGAACCAACACACGTGACCTTAAATTCTTTATAGACACATTAAATTTTTTCATCATACTATATACTATATCACCTTCCTGTGTTGAAACAAACCTTGCTGTTGTCTCTCCAGGCTCCTGCAGTGGTCCATACTTATCGAGGTATTTCTCGCAAGTCCTTATATGTGCTCTCATTTCACTGAGGCAAACCTACACAATAGCAAATTCAAAGTAAACTTCCTGTTGAAAGGGGGCTATATTTGGCCCAAGCTTAAAGCTTTCAAATAAGGTTACACTGAGTCAGTTAATAAAATGAATTTATTCATGAACTAGTCCCAAGTAGAAGCAATATCAAGAATCATACTATTTTGAAATTTTTCTAACACTTTAGAAGAAATAAATTGTTTAAATGTTGTTTTTTTAAATTTGCTTCTTCTAAAAAGCATGCTATTAAAAAAATAAAACAACAACCAAAAAAAAGATGTACAGTAACAGTTTTGGATGTGGCTATGCAAATAGGTTTTGGAGAAACAAAAGAAAAAAGAAAACCAGGTGAACAACAAGAACGAGAGAAGAAAAAAATGAGAAGAAATGAAGAATGAAGAAAATTAAACACAGCTGGGTGTGGTGGTGCGCCTTTAATCCCAGCACTTGGGAGGCAGAGACAGGCTGTGAGTTCAAGGCTAGCCTGGCCTATATAACTAGTTCCAGGCCAGTGAGACCTTGTTCTCAAAAACACCAAAAAATTAATCAACTAAAGGTAGCCACATGCCTTTAGTGAAGTCATAATACTATAGTTCCCCACCATGCCCAGCAGTAATCCAAGAGTTCACAACAATAACAGCCCCACTAGGAGCTGACAGGGGGCAGCTCTCCCAGTCTTCAGGCACAGCAAGGAGCCTGTGTCCCTCTAGGCCTGCGTTCAGGAGCCTAGCCAGGAGGCCCTGTAACAGCACAGCTCTCTGGTTTCATCAGGTCTGATAAGATCTGCTAGAGGAAGCTTCTCACAGCTGTGGTGAGCTGGTGGCCAGCCTCCTCTGCCTGGTGTTGTCTGAGCTGCGGAAGTTCAACTGCTAGCTCTGCCATGTCAAGGAAATAGTTCTAATTGCTTAGCAAAGGAAGAAATAGAGCTAGTGGGAAAGTGAAAACAGTAACAAAAAAGTACAAATACCCATCAAAAACGTTAAAACGTAGGACTAATCAAGGTGGCTGTCTTAAAAAGACATATTTGGAACCTATAACATCCAATGTAGGGGCGGACAGTATGGTTCAGTGGGCAAGGGTGCCTGCCACCAAGCCTAATGACCCAAGTTTGGTTCTGGGGACCTGCATGGTGGAGGGAGAGAACCAGTTCCTACAGGGTGTGCACTGCCCTCTATGCTTATGTTGTGGCATGTGCATGCCCATCACACACTCACACTCACACTCTCACACACACTATTAAATAAATAAATAAATAAATAAATAAATAAATAAATAAATAAATA
>NW_008478257.1:0-1693 GCF_000622305.1 Nannospalax galili
AAAAAATCACAAAAGTATACAAATCAAGTCTCATGCTATATCTAAACAGAGTGGGGTTTCCTGTTTTCTCTGTCTTCTAAAGGAACAGGAGTAGACAGCGGGATCAGTGAGAAACTATCATATAATAAGGGACCACACACCCTGTGAGGAGCAGTGAATGAAGAAACACAAGAGGAGCTCTCAGGAGTAAGGAGGATGACAATGTCTAACAATATGTGATAATGCAGGGTGATCCTTTAGCTAATGATCTGCTCAGCTCTCCAATTCTGGAGTCAAGAACCCTGGACACATAAAGTTACCTGCAGTAGGATCTTTGGCCAATGAGTTATCCAAGGCACTTGTTATTGACTGGAAGAGGTTCATTTTCTGAGTCTGCCCTGTGGAAAGTAAAGTTATATTGTATCAAGCACTTTAAGATATGTAAAAATAACCAATTTCTTAACAGTTGGTTACAACTTGACTAAAATCAAGGTAGAAAGAAAGGTAGCAAACCCATCACGTGAATTTACCGTATTATTTACAGTGATGCTGGGACTACGAAAAACACAAAAGCAATATAAGCCTCCAGAAGCATCCAGATGAGGCAAACCCACACATTAGACAATGTATAATAGGGACGGAGGGAAACAATCAAATGACGAAATGTGTGGAGACAACACATATCTTTCAGTAGAAAAGGAGCCAGTACAAGCCAGAGAATGGTGTAAGAAAACATCCTAGAGAGGTGTGATGAATCAAAGGGATCAAGAATGTACCACATGATCAGTGGCCTATCCTAAAACTGCTAACAAATGGTCATAGCCCATGAGGTTAAAGATAAACCTTAGCGTTCAGAACTGAAGTACTTAGAAAAGACCATAATCCCTTGCCTAAGCATGTCAGACTCCATCCTTCCTATTTGTCTTACTGCATAAGTATAATCTCTGCGAGCCAATGTTTGTCTCCGTGAACAGACTTTGGGGAGGAATAAATGCAGCAGAGCAGGAAAAGCACTTGGATGGGGCTGGACATAGTGAGTGCTGAATCGAGACTAGCTATGGATTGTCAGATCCAACTTCATCCATGACCTTCTTCTTGGTCTCGTTATTCTAAGTGGTACAGCACAGCTTCATCTGACTTCACCTGTTAGAAGTCCAAATGTTGCAATTGAGAATTATCATGACTTGAGCTTTGACTGAAGCCAAGTGCTGCCCAGGGCCCACAGTTACTGGAACGTTAAGTCAATTCCTTTCCAAAAACACCATTTGGAGCAGAATCTTCTGATAAAGTGACCCATCCTCACGTTAGTGCTTAATCTATCCATCTCCAATTCTTGTCTACTCTGGCCACTGCCCCTCTAAACCTCCATGTTCTTCAGTCAGTCACCAAGTGTGACCAAACTCAAGGTCAAAGTACCAGCATGGATCACACAGCTCCTGCTGTTCACTTCAAATCTCCAACCACGAGATGCTGGTCATTATCCTTTCTTCTTCTGGCCTGGGTGGACTCTGACCTCTGCCATCTTTAAGCCTTCCACTGTCCTCTATCACGCTGGCCTCTGGCGTTCTCCTGCATGGCGTCAGATGTCTCTCTGATTCCTTTGATGCGTGCTGCATGCCCAGACTTCAGGCTTTGGCAGTTCCCTATCAGATATACCTAGCTGCACTCTGTGCCCAGAAGAATGGCATATTTATATTCTTATTTCTGAAGACAA
>NW_008478258.1:0-1694 GCF_000622305.1 Nannospalax galili
TTCTTCCCTTCATTCAAAGTACCTTTAAAATATCATCAAAGAAAAGCTGAATTTATAAATGATGGCAAAATGTTTAAATTTTTCTGAAGCTGAGCTGGCGATTCTTTTCAGTGAAACTCATTATATCATATAAAGGACATTTAGTAGTTTGACTAATAAGTGTTTCCTTTTAAATGCTAATGAGAGTGAGGCTCCTACATCAAGGCAAGAACACACTGAACTTTCAGTGCCCAGAAAGTCCACAAACCCTACTAAGAAGCTTTTGCTCCACAACCTACTGGCATTACAATAGGGACCATAGATGACCATTTGGAATCTCAAAAATTTGCATTCTGAGCACTGGAGCCCAGGGGATGGGATGAAAAAAGATAAGATACAAACCATGTGCTTTGTTCCCCTTGAAAATTCTTTATGTAATTTTTTTCTCTGGCAAAACTATAGTTGAAGTATAACTGCTCAAATAAATCTGTCCTGGTCTCTTAACTACATCTGTGCTTGTTTATACATAACATACCATTGTAGCCTGGGAATTGTAAGTCATAAAACCAAAGAGGATGGGAGCTAGGTGGGGCTATAAAAGTAAACTTTTAAGCTCCTCAGAAATATTTATTCTCTCCCTCCCTCTCTCTTCTCCTCTCCCTCTATCCTTCCCTCCCTCCCTCCGTCCCTCCCTCCCTCCTTTTCTCCTCTCCCTCTACCCTTCCCTCCCTCCCTCCTTTTCCCTATCTCTTCTTTCACTTTTAGAAAACAAAAATACCATCATCACTGTTTAAATAACAATCTATAAATGTATATGAGCCATAGCCTTCCATTTTAGGTATGATTTCACGCAAAATGGGAAAGTGTATCAGAATAGAGCTTGATCTGTCAGCTGCCCTGGTTCCTACTGTGATGATATTCAAGACAGATGGTTACCCATTATGACCTTAAAACTTCTAAGGATGGCAATGGCATCACCCCCTTTAACGGCCCATTATACTCTTACCACTCTGCTTACAGGCACAGGTGTGAAGGGCTTCAGTCCCATAATAGCATTTTGGGATGATAAATGGAAATTACTGTAATTTTTCCACACATTTTAATTAAATTTTATTGATGCAGCACAGAAAACATCAAGGCTGAATACATATGCCCAAGTGTGTGTTTATTAAAGAATGTGGGCGAATTTCAGGATGCCATTTCCTTGATAGTCTTGAAAGATCTAGCAAATGTAATTAACAAAAATTCTCTGAGTCATTCCTTCAGAAGAGAAACTTAATTGCTTCTAGAGACACAGCTGGAACATCCAAAAAGGCTTATCAGTGGGAATATGCTATGGCACCTTGAATAAAAGATCGGAAGGGGCATTAGGCAGTTGTGAAGGCAGTATGCTGGGATCCACTTGGTGGCGGGAGGGGAGCTTGACCGAAATCAGGACTGATCTGCCATTCTTGAAGGAGAAGAGAATGCTCCCTGTGGTGACCTGCTTCTGCCATGGACACCCAGGAAACCAGCTGTTGTTGCTAATGCATTTTCCTTTTGTTCCAAGCTGTTAAAAACCATGCGCTGAGGTATGCTGCTTTTCCCTTTTTGTCCTGTGCCTTGCTCTAGTCAAATTAAATTTTCAGAGACAAACTGGGAAAGAAAAGACACCTGATCAAAAAGAAAGAAATTCTTCTATCGGAAAGGATGTTTCATCCTGTCGTCTTCGTAGG
>NW_008478259.1:0-1694 GCF_000622305.1 Nannospalax galili
CCCAGGCTATGGAAGGTAGACCTGATATCTGCTTCTCAAGAAATTTAGGGCTTCCTGGTTTACCCAGGACCTCCGCATACTTATGAAGGGCTCAGGTGTCCAGATGTTGCTTCCTCTGAAGGCTAGAGATAGTGGTTTTACTAGGCAGCTTCTTCAGCTGTTGCTAACTTCCTGTGGGCAGAGCTGTGTTGCTCTGGGGTAGGACTTCTCCCAGGGGCATGCATGCATGTCGTCTCTTCAGCCTATGCCCTTTGCCTGGCACTATAAGTCATTGGGGGTATTCCTAAGGACACTCTCCTGAAGGTGGAAAATGGCCTGAAATCTTGGCCATTTACCTTCTTTTCCTCCTAGTTCTTGAAAGAAACTCGTTCTCCTTTCTGGTCTAGAGAAGTCATTAGCTCTTCCTCTAACCCCCATCCCACAAGTCACTGACCTTTCTCTTCCTCTCCTTCTGTATTAGTTACTCCTCTCTTGCTGTGGTAAAACCCTGACTAAATGGAAGAGCTTTTTTGGGCTTATGGTTCCGAAGGGAGGGTCCATCAAGGTGGGGAGGCATGGGGGCAGGCAGGCATGGTAGGAGGAGCATATCTTCAACTCCAAACAGCAGGAAGCATAGATGCACATTGGAAGTAGGGTGAAGCTATGAACTCCCAAAGCTGGCCCCCCGTGACACACATCCCCCAGCAAGGCTGCACCTCAAAATATTTCATGACCTCTCAAACCAACTGGGGAACAAGTGTTAAGTACTTGAGCCTATGGGGAATATTTCTCATTCAAACTGTCCTCCCTCCAAAAATGAGTTTTGGGTTAGATATAGTAGGAAGGTATAGGAAGAGAAAATAAAGGACAAAGATTAATTTTTTGGCTTTCTCTGGGGCAGATATATTGGGAAATAGTTTTCCTGTAAAACCCACTATATCTGACAGGTGGCCTGACTTCTAAGTGGGAACCCATGCCTTACGATTGCCATGTCCTGTCATATTCTTTTACTAAAGAAGTCACCCTCAAAAGGGATGGTAGCTAATTTCATGGTAGAGCCAAGTTAGAATCTAAATATCTAGATTTTCAACCCCATTCCATTCCTGGGCCCTCCTGGGAGAGCCAACATCCCTCTCTCTGGGCTATATCTCAGGTCACAGGGAGTCAGCTAAAAAAACCTGTGCCCAGAGATATAGCCCAGAGGGAGGGCTGTTGGCTTCCATTGGCCTTTGGCCCAGAAATAAATATAAGGATCTGCCATGTATGTTGTCATGGAAAACCTCATTCCATGTTGGCTTTCAAATTCTTTTTCCTTCTCAGGGATGTGAACACTGCATCTTTCTTTGGCTTTTTATTCAGTCAATGGGTTTCAATTCCTACTTGCTGACTACACTGGATAAAAGTGAGATAAAAGATGTGACAGCCCCTCTCCACTGTTTCCCTAGCTAAGAAGGCCCTTCACTTTTGACTGTCACCCTGTTTGCCAAGCCTGGTACAGCCCTGACAGTCCCCCAGGCCGGCCAACACCCTGCCCCCTTCTGTCTGCAGCTGTTTCCAAGCTTTTGAGTACCTGGTGGAAAAGTTCAAAACTGAGCTCTGGCTTTTGGTTGCTCTAGGGTTGAAAGAGCAAAGAAAAGGGTGTCAGGACGTGCTTAAGAAGGAAAATCTATAATAACCTTCTCCTGCAAGGCTCAAGGAACCTCATTGAAGAGTGG
>NW_008478260.1:0-1694 GCF_000622305.1 Nannospalax galili
ATATATATATATATATGTATACACACATATATGACCTGACAGTCTCATAGTCACTCCCTTGTTCATGAAGTTTTTGAACAATTACCATTCCATTTCTTCTTTCCCACTTGCTATGTTTTAAATATGAAATGTACCGGCTCATGTTTTAAAAAATTTGGTCCTAAACTGGTACTGTTACTTTGGGAGCTGGTGGACATTTACGAGGTGCTACCTAGTTGCTGAGAGTAGGTTACTTTGAATGCATCTTGCCTTTGTCCTCTACCTTTCCTCTTCCTGGTCACAAGGAGGTGAGCAGCTCCAGCCCATTACACCTTGTTGGCTACGCCACAACTCTGCATCACCAAAGACCCACAGCATGAGCTAAAATTTCTTAAACTACATGCCAAAGTAAGTTTTCTATGTCAAGTTCTTTGTCACAGAAAGGAAACGTTTAACTACCATGTTACTCTGGTTTCTCAGTTCTTCTGTATTCAATTTCATCTACATGTAGCAGTCCACTCACTGATCATTTAATTAATCTTATCATGAAAAATAATTGTTTTAGAGCAGCAGACATAGCAAAATGGTAGTGAGCTTGTCCAGTATTCACAAGACCCCGTTTCATTATCATTGACAAGGAAACTTGAAACAGAAGAAAAATGGGCTAACTATGCTACTGGTCTGCCATCCTAACAGACCTCCCTCTAGCTCTACCTACTGCTTCTCTAACTTCCACATCTAAAATGACCCGATTCTTCACTTGATCTCGGGCAGGTGACGCCTCCTTTTCACTAGTGGGCTGTGTTATTTTCTCCTGTGCACAGCTTAAACTCCTCTGTCAGTGTTTCCAGTCTCCAGCACGGCAGTCTGTTCCCATGACCTTT
Source organism: Nannospalax galili (assembly GCF_000622305.1). NCBI lineage: Eukaryota > Metazoa > Chordata > Mammalia > Rodentia > Spalacidae > Nannospalax > Nannospalax galili. The sequence continues at coordinate 864 of NW_008478260.1, forward strand.
GCTCCACATTTAAAGCCCTAACCTGAATTTATCTATTAATATCAAAATCAACACAAAATAGCTACTGACCGATGTCACCTCTTGCATTTATAATCATAGCACTGAAACATGCCATTGGGACTCTAGAAATTCTACCATTGAACATTAGTCAACTCACTGTCTGCTTCTAAAAGGTTCACACTTTATTCTGTTTCCTCACACTGTGTCCAGTTTTTTCATAATTCTCATCTTTGAGTTCGTCCCTTACCTTGTTTACTTCTTGGAGAAAATTAAAAGCAATCAGGAAATAATCTACCTAAAAACTCATTACCAAATATATCTCACTTTTCTTCACAGTAGAGATGAGCCACTTCTTAATTCAAGATCCAGAACTCATTGTCACGTGAATGTGGATTTGGTCACCCTTCATTATGTTTTCTTCTTCTACTTAGCCATTGTCATCATAAAATGAACAAAGTGACCTCAGCTTAAAAACAAAGCGAAACAGAATATTTTCATTATTTTTAATCCCTCTGTGCAATGGACTGAGATATGTCTCCACAGAATTGAATGGGAAGACCATATCTGGTGCTCTAGGAGACAAGGCCTTTAGGAGGTAACCAAGGACAATGGAGGGCAGAAGGTTAGACCCTGACCTCACAGGTCTGGTGTCTTTATCAGAAGAGGGAGAAACCAGCGTTCTCTCCCCTCAGCAGGTTAAAGGAGGACATCCCACAAGGACGGTGAACTGTGCTCTAACTAGTCAGGGAGAGAACCTGGGCAGCAGCCAACATGACGCCACCTTCACTTGGATGTGGTCCCTGGAGCTGAGAGGAAGAAGATTATGTTGTA
>NW_008478261.1:0-1695 GCF_000622305.1 Nannospalax galili
ATGCTTTAAAGCATGATTGTAAAATTATAAAATGATGCCTGTGAAAGCAGCGAGAAGAATCAGAAAAACTGGTACTTAGGTATTTTTACTGGTTTGTTTGAAGGGCGTCTTCCAACCATGACTTATGAAAATAAACCACTTTGCAGATTTTTCTCACATGAATTTTATTATTATAAAGCGGTCCTTTTTCCTGCTGACTTAAGTGTGAATTGCTGTGTACTAACTGAAATAAAGATGTCATGATGCAGTTTGAAAGTAAAGAACCTACAGGACCTCCCTTAAAGGAAGTATGTAGTGGCAGTCAAGTCACGCTCAACTGGGCTCTTGCCCTGGTTTTGCCATGTTAAGTGCAAAGTCTGGCTAGGAGTAGATGAAGAGGCCAAGATGAAATGCTCCGCCCCTCCCTGAAAGTAGAGGAGAGGTTGGCAGAGGGTTGGGAGCCATCGTTAGTGTGGTGCCCACGGGACATCTGCTGCGCCTGCTCAGCATCAGCCTACTGAGGAGAAGGTCAGGTGGGAGACAAGCAGCCTGGGTGTCAGTGCTAAGGAGGAGTTTGAAGCCACAGAGTTGACCAGAACCAAGGAGGGCATGGAGAGAGGAGAGCAAGATGCTGGCAGTGGGCCCTGAAGGATGCCAGCAGCTGAGGCTCACAGGAGCTAGACCCAACACAGGAAGTGGAGCATGCAGCTGGGAACAAGGAGAAACCAGTGTGATGCTTGTGCCAGCGCAAGGACTAGCTCCTGCCGTTCTCTCTAGTGGGTCTTTCACATCAGCACACAACATCCAGGGAAACAAACCTCAATTCCTTATGTCTGTCTTCTCCATATATTTGCTTCACTTCAGTAAACATTTCTAGAAATGGTTGTTTGCAGTGGATTCCAGTTTGTCTCCTCTGTTGAAATCTCTCCTCACTTCCCTGCACCCTGCTCTCAAGGTCACGAATGACCTAATGGGTCACTGAGCATATTCCATGCAGTGTTCTCTCTCTCATCCTTGTCTGTGACAGAGCTGCTGGCTCCCTCCATGTCCCTGGCCTCTCCTCCTCATTCAAAATCACAGGCTCTTCCTCTTCTAACCAGTGTCAGAGGGCTCTCGGTGGGTTTCCTCACGCAGTGTATTCTTTAAAACTTCCCATTCTCTTTCCAAGCTCTTAAAACCATGCACAGGCCAATGCACTCTCTACAGTCAGTGAATCTTGGCTTCTCCCAGAAGTGCTATTTCCTAGCTTTTGATGAGACATTTCCACTTGGCAGTCTGACAAGCATCATATACTTAACATTTTCAACAATGAACACCTGACTGCCTGTCACCAAGATTCCACCTGAGGACATAGCTTCAAGTTTGCTAGTTCCTCAGTGTTATTCTTAATTCCTTACCCATGTCCTCTCTCCAGTTCCTCTATCTCAGACCCACCCACTGACTGCTCTCCCCTATTGCCACAGCCCTTACTACTCCAGACTCTCACCTGGAATCTGGCCACCTGGTACCACGCCAACACCCGGCACCAATAATTCATTCTCCAGAGTCTCCAGAATAGGCTCTTAGAATATGTGTGCTATGATACTACCGAGCCCTCCTTTTTCTTACTGTACTCAGAATAAAATCCAAATGATGTGTATGATCTGGACTCGCCCACAGCACTCACTGGGCTACTTTCAGTGTGCTCCTTATGCTGGCCCCTTGATTCTTGAGTGC
>NW_008478262.1:0-1687 GCF_000622305.1 Nannospalax galili
GAGGTCAGAAGAGGGCTTCAGATTCCCCTGGAACTGGAGTAAAAGATGGTTCTTAGCCACTGTGTGGGTGCTGGGAATCGAATCCTAGTCCTCTGTGAGTGCAGTCAGTGCTCTTAACTGCTGAGCCATCTCTCCAGCCCCGAAACTTTATCATTTTCAACAATGTGCATTGACTAGGAAGATATTATGCTGGAAAATAAGCCCTACACAGAAAGACACATCTGTGTTCTCACTTATATGGGGAATCTAAAAACATTCATCTAATAAACTTTAGATTGGCAATTATCAAGATTTGGACTGGATCACCAGGGTTATGTTAGCTAAAGTAGACAGTGTTTCACTTAACTAGGGAGAGGAATTCAAGATGCTTATGACACAACATAACAGCTAAAAGAGGTGAGTTGAAGAATTCTCCTACAAACATGTTCACCATGTATGGTAATGAATAGGTTGATTAGCAAAATTGTTTCATTGTATCTGTAAATTTAACAAAGTAAATTTAAAGAATCAAGATGTTGAAATACAAAACTTCAGTACTACCCTGTTACTTTTTAGAGTTCGTTTATATGTTGGGATGGGGAAGAGTCCATCAACAGGACTGAGAGCTGGGAAATTTTAATGGGTATACTTTTGCATATTATAGGATAATAAAGCTATTGTCATGATCCCAAGACAAATGGAATGCCATGACATTTCTTCATTTGCCAAACTGGTGTTTTCAAGTTTCAATCTTCTTTAAGAATACCACTGTGGCTCTATATTCGAACCTTTCTTACAATATAACTTCAGGAATTAAAGACAGACTGTGAGGGAAAATTACAGTGTAAAATACAAAATTACATGTTCTTTTTTCCCAAAATAGGCAGTAGAAATCATTTACAAAATTCCACTAATTCTTCTCTGTCTTCAGGTAATGATAATAAACTATGTCACACGAAATCCTTACAAATGTTTAAGATGCAGACTGAACTTATCCCCTCCTGGTTAACACCCCCTAAAGCAATAGCAATATATTTGAAATCAGAGAGGGGTAACAAGGTGTGCTGAAATGTACTTACCTCTTTTTATCTATTTTACTGGGTTTCTGGATAGCAGGGACTACATTAAAAAAGAGAAATCTTTGGGAGGTTAAGAAATACCAGACAAGTTTAGTAAGGGCTTTGGAAAGGTTCATTTGAATAATTATCCAAAACTTGATTTCATTTCTGAAGGAACTTCTTATTCTACACAACTGCCCATCCTTGTATCCAGACTCTGTCGCTATCCCACATTCTTCAGAATAAATCAGTTTCTCAGGGCAGTTGAGCACCTATGTGGTAGGACATTCCTGGTAATTAAGGTTTATAACTGCAGCTGGTTTTGTATCTTGGTTTTTAACCTTCTGTTGGTGGGGAGAGTCATCCTTGAAACATCTGGGTGCCTTGTTGAAACAATAGCATGGTTGCTACAGTAATCTTGTATAATTTCTGGTGAATAGTAGGGTACATTTAAACAGTTCTAATGGAGCGAACAATACTGTTTTAAAGGGCCTGATCATTACTTATCTTCCAGCTGATTATAGGAATCTTGTTGGAAGCATTCAAAGGATTCTTAATTTTGAGTCTCTTTATGTCTTCAACCTAGCGGTGACACTAATTTCCCCTATTGCCTGTGAAAGGAACCAGAATTTTGTCCTCAGACGTTTTTT
>NW_008478263.1:0-1696 GCF_000622305.1 Nannospalax galili
ACAGCTGCCACAAAATCAATGGCATGGATGGAACGGCCGTGGAAAGGTCACAGGAAATGTCACCTGCCAACTGTCCACCTCCTCTGAAGCCTTTCCTGACGTGCTATGTGCTTGGTGCTCAGCTTGACCTTGGCTCTCCTCTTTGCTCAGGTTCACGAGCTCTGTTCTCTACCAGGGCCTCATCATGCACATGGGCCTCGCAGGGGACAACATCTACCTGGATTTCTTCTACTCTGCCCTGGTGGAATTCCCAGCCGCCTTTATCATCATCTTCACCATCGACCGCGTGGGTCGCCGCTATCCTTGGGCTATATCAAACATGGTGGCAGGGACAGCCTGTCTAGCTTCAGTTTTCATCCCTGATGGTAAGTTTCAGACGTTAAGAGGGGTGTGATGGCATTGATAGGAAGGTCATGTAATTTGTTACCTTGATCCATTTGGAAAGACAGAAGGTGGTGTCTCGGACCACCCTGAGAAAATCCACACAGCCACTTCCCTTCAGGAGCAATTTCATACATTCAGTTTTTCCCTGATGGGACAGAACTAGAAAGGCTATGAACACATGAGCTGACCCAGAGCAGAGAGCATGGGCTTTGAGGAGAGCAGGCCCAACATCAAAGACTCACTTTAGAACTTTCCAGCAACCCCCTTGACTTCTCTACATAATCTCACATGGTAGGATCATACATACCATCACAATTATTTTCTTTCTTGTAAAATTCTCTCTCAATAAAAGGGAATGGAAACCTTTTAGCCATGTGGACCTTCATTTGAGGCCTTCATAGAAGAGCAATTCTTTAAAATATGCCCACATTTTCTTGTTTCTCTGGAGTGACCTCTGAGGAGGTACCTTAGCTTTGGAAATGCATAATTCTGTCATCATTAAGAGCTGAGGTCTAAAGTTACGAAAGTCTTAGAGGCAAAACTCTGGAGATAGTGGAAAGATGAGGATTACCAGGGTTGGTCTTGAGGGAAAAGGCAGAGGACATAGGACTTTCAAGACAGCAAAAATACTGTGTGACTTTACAAAAGTGGATTCATGCATTGTACGTTTGTCCAAATCCTCCCACTCTACCTGTGAAGTGTGTTTATAATGAGGAGGGCCATACATGGGGGTGGGTGGACAATGCCTACTTTGCTTTCCATTTTGTTATGAACCTAAGCTACGCTTTTAAATTTTACTTTAAGATTTAATTTTTATTTATGTGTATGTATGGGCATATATGTATGTGCACACACATGCAGGTACCCACAGAAGCCAGGAAAGGGCATCGGATGCCCTGGAACTGAAGTTACAGGCAGTTGTGAGTTGTCCAATGTGAGTGCTGGATCCTGAACTCTGGTCCTCTGCAAAAGCAGCAAATGCTCTGACCTGCTGAGCCACCTCTCCAGTTCCCACAGTTTTTCAAAAAGAGAGAATATTAAGGTGGGGAGATGGATTAGTGGGAGATGGCACTTACCATGCAACATGAAGACCAGAGTTCAGACCCCCAGCACTCAGTTAAAGACCAAGCAGGTATAGTGGGACACCTGTAATTTCAGGGCTTGGAAGGTAGAGACCAGGGATCCTTAGAGCAAGCTGGCTACCTAGGCTAGCTGAATTGGTAAGCTCTGGGTTCAAGAGAGAGATTCTGCCTCTATATATGGTGCAAATTGAGGAAGACATGCAACCTCAAACTTTGGCCTCCACATGCAC
>NW_008478264.1:0-1694 GCF_000622305.1 Nannospalax galili
CCCCTGAAAGCTTCTCACACTTCACTATCACCACAGTGACACCTAAAATGCCAGCTCATGAACTTCGTCAAGCGAGTCATGGCCAAATTGTGCCTGTATTCTCCATTCCTCGTCAGTGCCTCTTCAACTTACCCTGATTTCAAAACAGCCTGACAGGGTGCTCAGCATCTGGTCAATGCAAAAGTAATCTAGTCATGTTGCAAAGGAAAAACTAACAAAGGCTAATTGGGAGAAAGTATTCTTTTTCTTGTGAAAATGAAGGAAAATTCCAAGAAGTCAAAAGCAATTTTAAAAATCATCTTGTATGTAGGTACCTTGAGAAATGCTGAATTTTTCTCTACATAAAAATAAACCGTTTATTGAATTTTGCAACGGTATAAACTTGACTAAGCCTACTGCTGTAGGAATATTAGCCATGCATAATTGATGCATACTATTTTTCACTTTCTAACATAAAACACACTTCCCAATGCTCGTCCTGGAAAGCTCTCTCTTCATGCTCAGTTTTTCTCCAAATGTCCTTTTCCACATGACCCCTAATCACTTAATTTTAACATCTTACACAACACACTCTAAGCTTTCATTCTGAGAGAAGCGGAGAAGAATTCAAAGGGGGCTCAAAAGTAAAGACAAATTCAACAGATTGACTTCAATAAAATTTGATTTTTGTGACCAGGAGGCTGTGTTCTTATTGTCTTTCAAGGATAGTCAAAGGAGCTTCGAAACAAAATCAGTGCGATCCAAAATGTTAAAAGTTGAAAGACTTGTTCAGTTCATTAAACTAGAAATATTCTGCACTCTCCAATTAAACATGCCTGTTCTCAAAGGTATGGTCTTCCTAATTTTCTAGTGTCATTGTTTAGTGGAATACAGTAATACAGGAGAAATTCAGATTTCCTTATTGGGGCTCTTAGTTTTATTAATAAAGGAATTTAAGAACAGACTCAAATGGAAACTTGAAAAATATTTTATTAGAGTTCAAAAGAAAAACCCTCAAGACAAGCCAGCTGTAAATCTCAGCAGCTGCTCAGAGGAAGAGAATGGAGGAGAGAAGGAAAAACCAAGATCAGATGTGATGGGGAAGGAAGCTTTAGAGAGTTAGTAAACCCAAAAATTCTTGGGGCAGCCCAAAGTGGGAGGGAAGGCATGCTTAGAAAAGAGAAAGAGGGAAAGGACGGTTGCTCTTCTCTGAAGAATTGCAGCCCCATAAGCTGGCAAACTTCTCCACTAGGGGCAAGAAGACGTTTCATTCAGAAAGGCTTCACTAGCTTATTCACACACTGGTTATTCTTGTATCTCTTCAGCAGGGCTCTAGTGAACCTGCCTTCCTAGGGGTTGTCCCTTGGCCAGGTGATTGACCTGGCAAAACTGGAATGTCCAGCCAGATCAGAGATTTTATTCTCTTGACCAGGAGTTTCCTCTTAACTGGCCTTTCTAGTTGCTGCAACAACAGAATACCATAAGAAAAATTTTCTGAATATTGGAACGTATTTGCTTCCTTTAGACAAAGACAAAACCCACCTCTATTCTTTCAAATTTTGTTTCTAAAATAATGGCAATTGTTTTTATGACAGCTGTGAAGAAAAAAGTATACAATGCTTTGGGAAGTTAAAATCTTAAGATGTAACATTCACTTACAGGTTGGAACTTCTCAGCATACTGCCATGGATTGCTTTTATGTCGGGCCAGTAGAA
>NW_008478265.1:0-1697 GCF_000622305.1 Nannospalax galili
ACGGGCAGCAGGCTCCAACCCTAGCCAAGGGACTACTGGCAACTGATTACTGCTGGGTGAGGGAGTTGATCTTCTTTAAGGGAGTGACTCCAGATAGGCTGACTAGAACCCAGGGGATGAACTTACACTGAAGGACATCTGCATACAAATGCTTGACTGGATAAGACAACATATATGACAGAATGCATGAACTCCGGTTTGGGGGCGGGGTCTAAATTTGATTAAGAACAATATTATATGAAATGAACAAAAATAAAAATATTTTTTAAATCTTGCCCTTCATAAAATCCACAGAAAGTATCACTCATCTATCCGAAGATGTAAAAAAAGCAAAGGCTTTATGACAAACGCCATTAATTACATGCCTACTATTCTGTCCGTCTTTCCCAAGATCCAATTCTGTTTGGGATTTCAAGGCACTGAGGATCCTAGAACCCGAAACTGTAAATAGTCACTATGAAACGCCAGCCTCCTCTCTGCCCGGCTGTAGATTTCTTTTCATATGAAAAAACTAATAGCAATAAACTTTTATGAGGGAGAGGGCGGGTAGGGGAAGACAAAAGGCTGCTCGCCTAGCGTGTCTTCCTGTCGCACTCACTCGCTGCCAACCACAAGGACACAGGCTGCTTCCCATCACATCGAAAATAGAAAATGTTTCAACTGACTGGACCAGGCAAATCTGAGGTCTGGGCTTCTCAGGGAGCAGCTGCGGCATCTCCTTAGTTCAGTCATCCTTGGCCGCTGTGCTCTGGCCCCAGGGGTGGGGTGGAGGGTCCCTCAAGGATGGAATATGCTGTGGACAGCATCACACACTCCCAGCGGTTCCACTCTTCACTCTGAAGGACTTGCAATAAGTCTTTCCTTCTGATAATGAGATTGCCTTCCTGCCTGGGCTTCCTGGAAGTTTCGAACAAAATTTTATGCTAATCACATTAACCAGGCTATTCCCAGGAATTGGTGATGGTCTTTTTCCTATGTTATTTCTGTTCTAATTTCATTATTCTTTGGGAAAGTCTTATAACATGAGCTACTTCAACATCCCTTTAAGACACAGCTGGAATACAAATACGTGTTTTGAGGCCCACATAGTTTGGTCACCAGGTAATAAGTCTCAGTGACTGCAGACTTTCCAAAGTGTCACTTCACAGTAATAGAAATGACTATTATGTACGTCTCTCTCCTGCCATCTGTTCTCTCGTGTTTATAATGCAGGCGACAGAATCATAAACTTCTCTAGAAGTAATGTAAATAAGACAATTGGATGGTTCCCGGCAGAGCTGAGCTCAAGGTTTGTGCGGCTTGTTGGGAAATAAATGTATACTAACATCAGAAAGGTAGCCTCTATTTTCTCAGCTCGGGAATGAGTCACGCGCACTCTGTCTTGTTGAGCCAACTGTCAGATATTGCTCCAAGTGTCTCTTGGTGCTCATTTCTCTCTTCATGCTGTTATTGTTCACTGTTTCATTCTTTGAAAATAAGACTAAAAATTAAGCTTTGGGACCAGTGAGATGGCTCAGTGGGTAAAGACTTTTCCCACCAAGCCTGACACCTGAGTTCAGTTCCTAGGACTTATATGTTAGAAGGAGAGAGCAGACTCCTGCAAGTTGTCTCTGATTTCCACACTTGACCCATGGTGTGTGAGCGTGCACACACACACACACGATAAATAGATTTTTTAAATGTCATTAAAAAAATAA
>NW_008478266.1:0-1696 GCF_000622305.1 Nannospalax galili
ACTTCATCCATTTCAACAAGGTCATTTGTTATTGTGTGCCATTTTGCAGACATATCATAGAACCAATGAATTCATACCACCAACTCAGGCAATAAAACTCTGACATCAGATTAGAACCTGAATTAGCTTGCTTGGAAGTCACTGCTGTTATTTAACTTATTTTCTTGAATTACTAGTGACTTAAAAATATATTTCAAATCAAAAGAGACCTCCTAACTTTAGGATTCGAGTAGTTTTGTTCTCAGTTTCTTCCCGAGTTGCTTTCCATATCACAGCATGCTAAAAATTGCACCCTGGGCCCTTTCTCCTCCCCCAGGCCCTGAACAGCAGCTTTCACCAATGCTGTCTCCTCTGGCCATAATTTACAGTGCTCCAGGAAATGCAAACAACAGAAAGCACTTGTTTAAACTAACAACTTGTTTCAGGCAAGCTTTGCTTCTCAAAGCTTTTGTGATTGAAATTCTCTTTTCAAACATCCTCCACCCTATCATTACATTTATTTATGTTTCTGATTCAGGTTACACACATGGCACTGATACAACTGATTAGCATCATGAGCTTTTATTTTCTTAAACACTGTTGAGTTCATTTGTTGTTTCTCAAAATCTTATGCAAAGCAGAGAACACAAACAAAGAGGATAACCATTTATCCAGAATCAGCAACAAAAGTCACTGAAATATGAAATGGAAACGAGGACCCAGATGGGAGAAAACAAGATACAAAGTCAAGAACAGTAGTGTTACAAGAGGTATGTAGTTATAAAGCAGGGAGGCTAATATGGGAGGGTGTGACATGGAGAATCACTTCTAAGACAAACACTATTGAAATGATTTTATTTTATTTTATTGGTATTTTTGAGACAGGGTCTCTCTGTAGCCCTAGCTGGCCTGAAACTAGCTATGTAGACCAGGTTGGCCTCAAACTCATAGAGTTCCACCTGCTTTTGCCTCCCTATTGCTGGGATATGTCACCACGCCCGGCCCCTACATGTCTGATTTTTAAATCCAAAGATGCGAGCAGATTACTGAGTATGTTGAATGAGAATGATGAAAGGCATGTGGATGTAAATGATTTTACTTCAAGTATATTTTATAAAGGATGAACTGCACCAAATTCTTTTCCTTTGCTTTTCTTTAAAGAGAGTCTCATTGTCTAGCCCAGGTTGGCCTTGAACCCATGATCTTGCTTCCACCTCCTACAGTGTGCAGCACCACGCCTTGGTGCCACATTTCTCTATGACGTGTTTTTTGTGCCCCTCCTTTGCCTGCTTCACTGCAGCTAGGCCGGCTTTCTCCCTTTCCTTGAGATGAGTCTTGCACACGCTATTTGCTCATCTGAAATGGCCCTTCAGCTCGCTAGCCATTTGGAACTGCCTCACCCCTCAGGGGCTCAGTTCAAATGAGTTTTATTTTGTCAATATTAAAGAAATTAGAAGTTATACATACAGAGACTTGTGTATGACTAGTTATGGCAGCTTTGCTCATAATAACCCAAAACTGGAAAAAAAGCTGTTCTTTAAAAAGTGAAGAATACAAATTTGTGACAGATTCATAAGCAGGATAAAACTTATCAGTAAAAAAGAATGAACTTGTAGCATACTTGTCATTACATCTAAAAACGTTTTTGGGAGATAAAGAAGTCACACTCAACTAATCCTGTTTACATAAAAGTCTACAATTGGTTCTCAGTAATAAG
>NW_008478267.1:0-1691 GCF_000622305.1 Nannospalax galili
CACACACACACACACACACACACACTCATGAGTTAGATGTCCTTTTCTAACTGAGTTGCATGTGTGGTAGAGGGCGGGTAGAGTATGTAGCCCAACTACAGTGAAAAGGAAGAATGTACCACAACAGACCAACAGACCCAAGCATTGCTCCTCAGGGGATAAGCTTTGATAGACCCACCTACCAACATCTCCCCAGCTCAGGAAATAGAGCAATTCAACTTCTCTTTGGACATTCCTACCCCAAGCACAGCAATCATGGATCTAAGTGTCCTTGTATTGCATATGCAAACGCTCTTCATTCGAATGCAAGACAATATAATTTCACAACTTGAAGGTTTCTTAAAAATCCTGTAAACTAAGCCTTCACTGAACAGATGAACAAATAAAAGACCATACAGAGAGTTGTTGGGTATGACATCGCTGGTTAGACTCAGATTTAGGAATACAACCTGGATCTGCTAACTCCTGAGTCACCTCTACTTCCTCCAGGCACAACATCTCAGCTACCACATGAGCTAAATTTCCAGAGGAGCTTTTCTCATATGCCTAGTAAAGGGGGCTCTGCCTGCAGTAGGCTCTATCTAAATGCTAGTTGCCTGCTGGGTTCTTTCCTGGACTTCCTTCTCCTCTCAATTTTCCTTCTAGAAAGCTTAGATTTCATGCTAAAGCTGCTGACACCTGGCTTTCATATCGGAAGACCTACCTACCAGGCATCAGAGGTGTGAGCCATAAATCAGCCATAATACTCAACTTGAAGGAAGAAAGGTGGCTTAGAGCAGATAGTACACCGATGTGTAAAAATCAACTTGACCCAGCAATTTTGAGTAAATTCTGCTCCTAACTTACACCTTCTCTGAGTTCACACTTAGCACTTTAACACCCACCTTCTGCACCCCCAAAATCCAGTTTTGCAAAAGACAACCTTCAAAAGACATTGGACAGAATGAAATATCCTATAGCCTTTCTTCTTCTCATATAACTCCAAAAATCTTCCTCCTTTGTCCAACTCCCTAGGACTCTACCCTGAGATGGCAATGCCATTTATCAAGGAAGAAGGTGCTTTAGTTCGGCAAGTCCTTGTGTTCTTCATGTCTGCCCCACTCTGCAAACTCAGTTGGTTCAGCTTGGATGTAAGCATAGCACACACGTGATTCTCTACCCAGAGTGTGAAAGCAACACTCCTTCCCGAAGCACAAAGTGATCCAAGTATTATTCTGTGTCAATAAATAGACTGCAGGACCCTACTGATGACAGCAGTTGGATCTGGAGTTCTGCAGGGGTAAATAGAGGCAAACAGGCTGCTATCAGCAGCTTCCTACATAATAGTTCCTCAAAAGCTAATTACTGTCTAGATGCACTAAACCTTTAAATTAACATCTTTCTCTCTTGGTCCACATAGTAGCACTGCAGGAAAAGTTAGGCTGTATTGTGATTTTGCTTTCATCACTCACGAAATTGATGTGCCCCAAGTCATCCGGTGCCCCAAGTCATCTGGTGTCCCGGTTTCATTTCTTTTGGTGTTATAAAATACCCTGACAAAAAGCAACTTAGGGGAGAAAGGGCTTATCATAGTTCACAATTCCAGGTTATGGTCCATTACTGCTGGGAAGTCATAATGGCAGGAGCTTGGCACAGCTGCTCATATCACATCTACAGTTAAAAGCAGAGGGCGCTGAATGCACCATGCTGAG
>NW_008478268.1:0-1699 GCF_000622305.1 Nannospalax galili
CTTCTTCCCATCAGGCCCAGAGCTCTCACCATGGGGCTTCTCCTTTGTCCAGTAATAACTCAGGAATCCTGACCTTGTGGAAAGTCCTTCTCCACATCCTCTAGTTTTGTATGTCTTTTCTAATGAGAATACTCTTGCGAGTATTGCTATGGGCTCCCATTTTTGTTGAAGAACTGTTCAACTGTAAGTAACAGGAATTTGTGTCATGAGTAGATGTATGTCCAGCATCCATCCATGCCCTTTCCATCATCCACCTGTGTGGAAGGAGGATGTAAACTCCAGGAAAACCAAGGAGAGGAGAATGGACCCATGGGCCACATGCAACACTTCTGTGTGTGTCTGCATGGGTTCTCTCTGTTCATGTGTATACACAGGTATACAGTACGTGTTTGTGTGTGTTTATGCATACATACATGTATGACCATGTGCATGTTTTAGGTGTGTGTTCATATGCATACATGTGTGCATGTGTGTGATATACTGTGCATTCATGTGTGTGCATTGTTTGCAAGAGTACATGTTTGTTAATGCATGCTTGTATATATTCACATGTTCATATGTGTATACATACACCTGTAGTATATGCATATGCTACACATGTGTTCATATGTATGTGCATGTATGCAGGTGTGTGGTATATGTATGCATGTGTGTGTTCAGAAGTGTCTCTATATATGCGTGTGTACCTGTGTATATATATACACATGAAGGCCAGAGTTACATGTCATGTATCTTCCTTAATTTCTCTCCACCTTATGCTTTGAGACAGCCTCCCTCAGTGTACTTGGAGTTCTGATATTAGGCTAGCCTGGCTATTCAGCAGTTATCAGTGATCCTCCTGTCTCTGCCTCCCCAATGCATGGATTACAGGGTATGTCACTGCACCTGGCTTTTTAACTGGGTTCTGGGGATTCAAACTCACATTCTCACACTTGTCCTGCTCAAGCATTTTAGGGACTAAGCCATCTCTACATCACCTACTTTGGTTTTGGCTGCTCCAAGAATATTCTTGGCTCTTCCGATATTTAACTTCTTGTTAGAATCTATGTCTGCTAACCCTAAGGTCTCTTCCAGCTCAAAAGTCTATGAAAACAATGGCTGAAATGTTTCCTAATGATCTAAATAATTATAATAACCTTTGAAATCAATAAAACATCAATTGTACTTCAGCTGATCTCAAATGTGTGTATTGACATCAGTGTTCAGACTGTTAAATTAGCCTAAAGCACAGTCCCTTATCACCAAATAGCCTCCAGGTATCCTGCCTCTGTCCGCTGCTACATTTCTAAGCTCTAGGTCCTCTAATGGGCCCAGAATTTCCATTATGTAACTCAAGTGAAGTCACTGAAGATTAAGTGGTGCCGTTACATTCAGTCCCTTGACATTTAGTGTTCAGGAGCTACAAGGAGCTGCATCCTCTCAGATCAGCACCAGAGTATTGACTCTCAGTGATGGGCACTCTACATCTGTTCCCTAATTCATTCTGAACGCAGTTTCCACGTACCCTCCAATTTGATTTTAGTCCTTGGATTCTGCAATAATTAAATCATTCTCTTCTGAAAGCTGCCTCACCTGTCTCAAAATCAATCAAGGGCAGAGAAAGCAGAGAGTCTAACAAAGATGAATAAGAGGCGGCCACAGCTTCTTTCAATGCATCACTGCTTTTAATACTGAATACAAAATGCTTTAAAAAAAAAAA
>NW_008478269.1:0-1697 GCF_000622305.1 Nannospalax galili
AGAGGAGATAGAAAAATCAGCCAGCTTGTTGAGGAAATGAAATAGATCAATCTAAACAATTCATTCAGTGATGAAAAATCAAGACAAATTAAATGTCTTATTCAAAATGGAAAATAAAGGTTGTAAATGAAAATTCAATTTTCACATTCTCTTTATCTAATCCTGGGAAAATACACAGGGCACATTCAAACACTAACATACATTCAGAATCAGTGTTAATGAAGGAGAGATGTGTTGTGAGAGGTAATTTGGCTAGTTAGTAAGATCTTTTAGTACAACAAACTTGAATTTAAATTGGTGATGATAATTACACACTGTACATTACACACCTTTATGATTTTAATCACAACTTCAACTTAAAGCACATTACTTTTTACCTATTGTGTCTTGAACAGTATTAGGGATAAAGGATAGACATAAAGAATAAAACCCAGCTACTATTGTTACTCTGCTTGTGGGAGGTTTCAACATTCAAATTTCACTGATCGCCTACAAAATAGAGAGTTCTGGGCTAAGCAGATGAACAAGAGGTGTCCTTATCTGTTATAGATACAAGGAAATTCATACAGATATCCAGACAAATTGTGCTCTATGACTGTGGAGATGTTGATTAGATTTAGTAAGCAAGTTAACACAAGGTTCTGTTGTCAATATGACTTTTCAACATTATTATAAATGTTGGCAAAGACCATTCCTTAAAGAAAAAGGCAACTTCTAATTTTCCACCTTTTCTAAACACACCCTGATAATAAATCTAAATGTGAAATATTATCACATAGATTCTGGGTTTGATACTATATTATAAAATGTTCAAATTTCTAAATTTAGAAGTAATAGTTAATTTTTCAAATGTTAAGTATTACTATGCGAATTGTTTGAATTTTCATAGCATACCCAGTGCCATCTAAAACTTGTTTTGTTTCTCTGTAATTGACTACTTCTTCTGATTAATGTCCTTGACTTGCCCAAAAGGGAGTTGAGGATAGCCTTCTTCAGAATTTATGCAAATAGGATTCACTGATTCCCAATTGGAAACTTGCATAAATCATTCAATAGGCCTGAAGATTAACAGATTTGGAAAGGATACTAAAGATGCTTTAAATTTTATCCCATTTAAACTTTGATTCTTAACACTCAGAAAATGCCAAGTGCATTTAGTTTTCAATACCAAGAACCATAATGTACACAATAAAATTACATATGATCAAGTTAATTATTTTTGGCATAATCTATCTCAAAATTACCACTTTCTATCTAAAATCTAATGTTAAGATTCTAAACAAAATACCTAAAGTACAACACATTGTAAGCCAATTGGAAGGGCTTCAAAAAACAAGGTGTCCCTCACGAACTCCTGCCCTCCTAGCTCTGGCTTCCATTACTCCCCCTAAGCCTACAGAGAACCCAACATTTTCTTCCCAAAACCATGCCATAGGAATCATAATTCTTCTGCTCAAAACACAAGTAGACACCTAGAATGACCATTCTCTCCTCTCCCCATCCAGAGCCCCATTCCATATGGATCAAACTCCATAGCCAAAAGAAAATTATTACACAGAGAGGCCAAGGACACTCTGAACAGACCCAGTTTCTCCAAAGCCTATTTACTATGAGATAATACCATGTTGTCGAATTGCATATCTGCACTGTGGGACACAGGCTTGAGCCTAGGGTGAAAGTCTTATTGACAGCCATAC
>NW_008478270.1:0-1699 GCF_000622305.1 Nannospalax galili
CCGAGAGAGAAGTATTAGTTGTACCACGCAAGGAGGCACAAGGTAGTGTCCTATTGTCAAAGGCAACAATAATCCTGGGTGTGAGAAAAGATGCAAAAGGCAACAAACTTACACAAACACAATTATATTTAGAGGAATATAATTTGTTTTTCAATCAATCTAGCTTTCTATATTTTATTATTTATTAATTTATTATTTTTATTAATGTACCACCTTTAACAGCATATTGAAATCTTAGCTAGCTAAGTATAAATTGCACCAATGACCAGAATATCTAACAAAATTTAGGAAAGAATTCTTCCACACCATCATCCTAGAAAAATATAGATCAAGTACTTATGAAATCATAGCTAACTTGAAACCACACTGTAGGACAATAGTTAAAAACAATTTGATCTCTGATTAAGAAATTTTGCCCAATCTCACTGATATTGAATACCTTATACATGCATCACGCAAATAGGTAAATATGAATGATAGTATTCCTTTCAAAGCCTTTATAATCCAAGAACTTGTGACAGTCTTTAAAATGAATATAATACAAGGTGGAACAACCTAACAGAGAACTGTAATTAAAAAAATACATAATATTCAGTGATTCATAGGTTATTATTCATGTCTTTCATAAGTAGTATTTGGGTCTTAGGGTCTTTAAATATGAATGGAATGAATCAGTGTTTCCTTGGTACTAGAGCTTGGCTCATTTAAGAATATAATGGGGACAGTGCCATGAGGCTTTTGTATTTGGTCAGAGGAAGTCTCATGCCTCATACTTCTGTTAAACGTGCCTGCTCCCTGAGGTGGCTTTCTTTTTGGGGTTCTGTCCTATCTTCACTCTGAAGTATGTTGGTGAATCCCCTACATTCATCAAATTCCTGTGTCTCCTCAATCTTCCAAACTCTTCCATTATTCAGGGAGCATCCTCCTTTAACTGTGAACCATTTTATTCATTGTCTCACCACAAGGATTTTTAATTTCTTATCTAAAAGCTGACTTCCCTGATATTCTCTCCCATGAAACATTGAGTGCCATCAGGTTAGTTCCTTCACTTCATGTTTCCCAAGCAAAAAAATGGAATAAGCATCTCTCTTTGCAACGAGATTTCCAGAGACATTTTATCCCATTATTTTTGTTAAGAAATAAGATGTGTTTCTTACTCTGTAAATTGTGCTGTTGACCTGTGCCCCTTCCCAGCGTTTCTTGTCTCTGTGGTGTGTACATTTCATATCACTTATACTCACTGAAGACTTTAGCAATTGGCTTATGATCTCCTATTTTATCCTAGTATCTCCCATCCATAAACAATCCAAAGGCTGGCCTCAGTCTTTGTCTCTACTTTAGTAATCATCATCATTTTACTGCAGCTGCCTACAACTGTATCCCTAGTCTTGATCCAGAAGGGGGCTTCAAATTTAAACACTTTTCTCTATGGCTACTTTTCTCTTCCAGCTTGAATTCCAGCATTTGAATTCCTGCTTCCATCACACAGGGCTCTCTACTTCTGCAGCTCTTGTTTTATTTCCCATCACATGGATTTTCTTAACAAGCTTGTGCTTTTCTCTCAATAGTTGTAGTACTTCAATGATGCACTGAAAGGGCCAGTGTTCTGATAGCACAATTACGCTGACAGTTTATTCACACGCTCCATTATTAAATACATAGGTTAATGATTCCCATCATAAACCCCTAGATACTGCCC
>NW_008478271.1:0-1658 GCF_000622305.1 Nannospalax galili
ATGTCTGGGCAGCGCACAATGCAGACATGCCACTTCATTCCCTGTCGCCTCACGGGACAGTTGCTATTCCAGCCCTGTACAGACGTAGCAAGTTCAAAATGGTCCACACAGGAGGGAGGAGCCCGAGGGATGGCGTGGGGTGTAAGGGGCAGGACAGCTAGACTGTGAGTCCAACCTAGGAAGGGTTAAAATGAAGCCTGGCAAACAGGAAACTGTGGCGTGAGCAGACTCCTAAGGGGAGATAACCGGACAAGCCTTCCCCTAAAGCACGGACAGCCAGGGCTCAGCTTCCTCCGGAAACAGAGCAGGTGCCCAACAGGACAAGCTGCAGACTTCAGCCTCAGGGGCCAGTGGTTGGCACCGTGTGTGCAGCCTTCTTTAGAACTTACTTCATCCCGGCACTCCAAGGTGTGCAGTGCCTTCTAGACCATGTTTACTGTCCTCTGTGTAGGAAACCCAGGACCTGCTACACAGCCTCCTAAGATCAAGGAAGAGAGATAGCTGACCCAGAAAGAGGCCTGACTCACTGAAGATCTGATTGTTCTAGGCCTAGAGAGACAACTGATGCATCTCAGTTCCAAACAATTTTATTTGGGCATTCAAGGGTTTCTTCATAAAACAAAAACAAGCCTTCCTCTTGATGTTATGCATTTACCATCCATAAGGACACTCCTGGGATCATCGTCCTGTGTTTATGTCTAGAAAGAACGAAGCACAAGGAAACTCTCTGGGAACACCCCCGAAATGTGTCAGGTTCCCTCCCTTCTACCGTCGTCCCTGAGAAAAAGAAGGTCAGAGCTCTCCAGAGAGCTCAGTACACTGCTCGGCTTCCGTCACAGCATGCGAGCTGCCCAGAGGAGGCTGGTGTGCCAGCTCCATCACACACAGTCTCACCACTAAGATTAAACAGATTTCAAAGCTTTTTCTTTAAAGGCTCTCCCTAAAATACAGAGTCCTAACTAAAGTTTTCATGTTTTAGTTTTATAATTTTAGTCCAGCACACACATCCCTTAAAAGGCACACACACACAGAGGCATTCACAGACACAGCACAGACATACAGACACACAGATGTAGACACACACATACTTTTAAAGGAATCAAGCACTGTGGATTGGGGCAGTTTAAATAGCTAAAAGAACACATCTACTCATATTCTTTGAACAACGAATATCTGTCAAACAATATTCTCTTTAACCAAATGACACCCAAAGAGAAACAGGACCAGCCAGCCGCCGTGTTCCAGTCACCTTTAGTGGTGCATGGGTCAAGGGGTCAAGGCCGCCAAGGTCAAGGGGTGCTGCAGACTTGGGTTTCGTGCTCCTTAACAGTAGCACACTTGGTACGCCCGAGACAGCTTCTTCCAATACATCCCAGAGCAGGCACCTGCCAACCCGGCCACTTGAACATCCCATAATGCCTTTGCAGGGTCATTGAAGAAGCTCAGAATTGAGTTTTCAAGGATGTATCCCTTTCCTCTGGTTGTCAGCTGTTACTAGGGCAACCATTTCAGTCATGCTGACTTATCAGAATAGTATGTAACAGAAACTGACATTATTTACATGGCACAGTGTTTATAGAGAAACTAAACCTTCAAAATTCCCAAGGACACTGGCACATTCACGTCACACACACACACACACACACACACACACACAC
>NW_008478272.1:0-1655 GCF_000622305.1 Nannospalax galili
TCATACACATAAAATAAAAATAATAAATAAAATATTAAAAAAAGAAAACTAAGGAAAGGGGACACTTTCATGAGTTATATACCATAGAACGAAGTTATATCTGTTAATGGTATTTAAAACCAGCCTCCACTCTTACCTTTAAATCATCTGGTTTTTAGTTCAAAGATGCCTCCAGTTTTATTTGTGTAACTCAGGAGTTGGAGCCTGGACATGTCCCAGGATATATGTATATATTGGGGTGAGCAGGCTGCTATGGGAGAGAGCCTCACCCCAGAGCGATTCCAGTTCCTCCCTCACCAGTTTGGTGGGAGCCTGAGTTAAAGATGGAGCCAGCCAAGGGCATCCCCTGAAGACAGAGGGGAGGAAACTGGGCAGAAGTGGCACATGGGAATGGGCCCCCAAACTCTGCTATAAAATCTACCCACAAGACTGCACTGCCCCCAAGTGGCCACACTGGGAGCTGCACTCTGCTCACACTGCTCTGGAGTCGATGTGTCACGATGGCGCTCCCTGAAGACTCAGCAGAAGTGAGAAAAGGGAAGAGCCAAGACCTTGTGTATTCTTTTCTGGTGCTTTGGAGTTATCAAAGACAACTTTTTGTTTCTTTCATCTATTCTGGGGTGTGAGGGGTAGATGACACCTATGTGTAGAGGTCAGAGGACAACCTGCAGGAGTCAGTTTTCTCCTCCACTATGTCGGTTCCAGGGATCCAACTCAGGTTGTCAAGCTCGGCAGCAAGCTCCCCCATCTGCTAGGCCATATCCTCAACCCCTCAACCACCTTTATATTCATTTTCTTAATTCTCTCTGTGTGTGGTGTATGCCTCCATGTATGTGTAAATGTGCAGGAGGGAGCTTGCTATTTTTGCTAGACTGGCTAACCAGAGAAACCCAACCCCATCTGCCCGTCTCCTTCCTGTCCCCCAACACTTGAGGTTACAGGTGTGCATGGGCTTATTATATGGGTCCTGGAGATCTGAACTCAGGTCCTTATTCTAGTTCAGCAAGCTCTTTATGCAGTGAGCCATCTCTTGTCTGAGTCCTTGGTTAAGTGCATGGCTGTGGGTTAGAAACACTGTTGGGGACACTGGCAGAGCTGGCAGGAACTCTGCAGGGGCCTCATCTTCAGAAGCAGGTGCAGCCTGCTCCACTCCACATGTCCTGAAGACAGCAACCCCCACTGAGGAAGGACCACAGGCTGGGAAGAAACACATCACTTTCAGACCCAGAAATGAGTTGGCAAGAGTACATGCTCCATCCTGAATTCTAGCAGCCAGTGAGAAGCATTAAGCTAACCTGGCCCTAGAGGAAATCTGTGGGACAGTGTGGTATATGGCAGGGCAGAAAGATGATGCAGTGAGGTGACTCCCATTCCTGTGGCAGAGTCCTCACTTCCTCTCTATTCCTGGTCTCACTCTGGCATTTCAGAGTTCCGCTGTGTTTTATGTCCCCTGCATACAATCCTTGGATTTTTATTTGTGGCTTCTCTTGGGTTCACCGTATGCTTAGAGGGAACAGGTAAGTGCCCATGTAGCAGGGGTTACCGGCACCAGAGGAAGAAGATAGTGCAGAAAGATCTTTATTGCTTGAATGACCAAGAATAAGTTACTGACTTTTTTAAACACACACACACACACACACACACACACACACACA
>NW_008478273.1:0-1699 GCF_000622305.1 Nannospalax galili
AAAAGGCAACGTGCCACCAAACCCCAAAGACTCCAAGCTTGTAACACATTATGGGCTCAGTCCTGGACCTTGCGAGTTCAAGTCCAAGCACTGGCCCCTAAGTGAAGCAGGAACCTCAGGCCGACTCTGTATTGGTGAGCCTTCAGAGTACCGTTTTCAGGTAAACTTTATGGTGCAAGCTGAGCTTGTCCAGAAGTATTCCTGCCCATCACTTTAATCTGTGTCCTTTAAGTAGGCATGCGCAGGAACCGACCCACCCCTACATGAAGATGCACAGGCTTCCTGCCAAAGCCTCACACTTCCAGTATTCAGGGAGCGCGGGTCACTGTGGAAATGGCTTCTTGGCAACTACAGGTAATAACCTTCTCCATGCTGATGTCCTGTGCTGACCTTGTGCGAAGATGGGAACCCATTGACGGAATTACTAAGTGCTAATTAGAATGTTGATGTAGGTGCCAACTGAGGGGATCTGCTAAGTTCATAATGGTGTCATTCCCTTTGGAGGCTCCATGCAGCAGTCTACAGGACCTCAGACATCTGACACACAGCTTTAAGTCAAGAAGCAGGAGGCAGCTCAAACTAAGTCCCCTTGAGAGACACCACTGTCCACGGTGGACAACTAGACTCAACCAGTTGGGAATCAGTTCCACAGGTTATTTTAAATGAAAGACAAAGCAAGTAGAGAAAGGGAAAAGAAATAAAGGTAAAGAGAAAACTTCAGAGAGGGTGACTGCTACCATTAGTACTAATCCAAAGTCAAGACTGGCTAGGGCTTGATTAGGATGTAGAGAGGAAGCAGCTAAAATTCACAAATTGCCTGTATTAACTCCTAGTCAAATCGAAGTTACATTTATCATGATGCATATACCATCCAATCCTAATAGCCATAGTCAGAAAACAGCCGCTAGGCAACTGCTGCAGCACTGGAAAATGCCCAGCTAGCATGTGAACCCTGGCTGGTGTTCCTGCACCCTCCACTGGTTCCTGCTGTTGCTGGTGGGAGCAACACCCACTGCTAAACAGTCTTCAACACAGAAAGCTCTGGGGACAGTAAGAACGAAGGCAGAATCTGTTACCTGGCCCCAACTTGGAGACTGCACAGAGCAGGTCATAGTTGATCACCGGCACGGCATCTTCACTCTGCTGCCACCCCACTGGTGGGGAGGCTGGGGGCGAGATGAGGAACTGCTTGGCCGGCTGTGGTGGCAGTAAGTAGGACTTGTCTCGAGCCTCTCCAGACACCTGCACCTGCCGGAAGGACACAATCACGACCACTTTACATAACCGGGGCTGTTTGTTCTTCATTTCCATTCTTAAAGTAACTGTTGCTTGGTGGGGGGAAGGGGGGCTGTTAAAAATATCTCAAATTGGTGGGCTTGGCTGAAGGTCGCTGGCCACCTGGGCCTCCCACCTCTTAACAAAACAAAACAAAACAAACAAACAAACAAAAAAACTCAAACTGTCTGTGACCTTCCAGAAGGTGGCACTGGGTTCACCTGGCTCACTGCACAGGCACACACACCAGATCCTGGATAAATATGAGTTAAGGGAAAGAGTAAATGCATAAAAAGATGAACAAGACACGCAGCACAAGCACAGGCTATAGTTTGGGTCCTAAGTGTCCCTCAAGGGGCGAAGCTGGGAGGTGGTGGAGCTGCAGGAGGCAGGCCTGTGGGAGGGCTTTAGTCACTGGGGGATA
>NW_008478274.1:0-1693 GCF_000622305.1 Nannospalax galili
GAAAAATGAATACAGACCCGATTCTCAAAGCATGTGTGTCTGGCTTGATAGGTTTAGCCCTGGATGGTATACTGAGTGTAAGCAGGCATTCTATTCTCTTCCGTGTATTCTGTCTCACCAACACATTTAAAATTCTAAAGAAGTATTGGAGCTGTTTTTCCATAAATCTCTCAGAGTGACTAGCTTAGTTCTGAGGTCAAAGTTGGTTCTTATTAGAACTTGCTAACTTGATTAGAGAAAAAAGGAGATGCAGAAATGTCCTCAAAAATGGAAACTTCACTTCTGAAACAATGGTAAAGAGTGCCTTGTGTCTGCACATGTGACAGGGGAAGCAGAGGAATCCTGGAGGAGACTGAAAATTATCTCAAGACCCTGCAGGGAGGATTCTATCTCCCCCACCCCCATCTCTCTGTATTTATGGTTCAGAGTGAGCTTGGGGGTGATCGCTCCTGTCACTCCGCCCCTCCTTGGGACAGCTGCCACACTGCCTGGCAGTTGCATATTTCTATCTCACTTATGTAACTGGCAAATACCTTCCTTCACTGTGGTGGAAAACAACACCAGTGGTTTGACCCTACAATGATCATACAGACATAAACTTTCTCCTACTGATTGGCATCTGTCATTAGAATGACTTTTTCTGGTCATTGCCAGCACAGCAGTGAATTAATCTCATTGTGACTGACCTTCAAGGATTTTTTTTTGTGTGTATGTATATGTGTGAATGTATGTGTTCATATGTGTGTGTTTACATTCCTGTGTGTGCACATATGTGAGCATGTATACAGAGGCTAGGGATTTACTTTCATCATCTACCTCTCTCTCTCTCCACCTTATTTTTTTGAGACAGGGTCTTTCTCTGAAACTACACCTCATGGATTTGGCTAGATTGACTGGCCAGCGAGCCCCAGCCAGCCTCCTGTCTTGGTTCCCCAGCACTGAAATTACAGATACATGCCACCATGTTCAGCTTTTAAAACATGGTACTAAGGATTGAATTTTAGTCTTGATAATTACATGGTGAGCACATTACTGACTGAGCCATCTTCCCAGTCTGTTTTTGTTTTCTTTTGAACTATAATTATAGATAATACAGTTCAGATAGCCCCAAACTGCACTGATTAGGCAATCTCTCGGGGTAACATCTTCTTACAAGCCAACGGAAAAAGAGGTAGATGGATGTATGGCAAGGGAATCACACCCCTTCCATAGTGCTGGGGAGGACGGGTGCTGGGTTCAAGGTGAGCCAACAACAGGTCAGGACAGCAGAACTCTTCACAAACACATGGCAAAGAAACTGCACGCAGGGTTAAGGCTGACCAAAGCAGGTGAGGATTTTTCCAGAGACCTTGAGCAACGTATGCTTGAATTCCATTTCTTAGTGTTTCATTTGATTATGTTTTTGGATATCAAGAAAGCAGAACTAAAGGTCGTATTAAAGATCATGTCAAAGAGACCTCGATGGGTTGTGGCAGATGGTTTCTATTAAATTTTGATCAAAATTTAAAATGAAATGTGTAAAGTTCTACTCTTTATGATTAAGAAACATTTCATCAAACATGCAAAGGTAGTAGTAATTACATATACACCCAGAACGGAACCAACACAACTTATAAAAATAAGGCCGGGCATGGTGGCTCAGGCCTGTAGTCCCGGCACTTGGGAGGCAGAGGCAGGTGGATCTCTGTGAGTT
>NW_008478275.1:0-1696 GCF_000622305.1 Nannospalax galili
ATACACCCTGGGGGGGGGGAGTTCCAGGTGCCTTTATAAGCTTTGGAACACCTGCAATAAATAAGTCCCTGCTTGACTAGACTCCCCATTGCATCTGAGTGTCCCTGGTATTGGGGGCGGCGTGGGCTGGTGAACGGCTTGCTTACTCATCCCCAATCATCACTGCTCGGGGGTCCCTGGTTCGAACCCCGGGCAGAACCTGGGTCCTCTGCAAGAGCAGTCAGTGCTCTTAATGGCTGAGCCAACTCTCCAGCCCTTAAGGTGGTATCTCTTAAGTTCATTTGTTGTTGTTTTATTAATTTGTTTTGAAAAGGGATCTCACTCTGTGGTCTAGGTGGCCTAGAATCCTCTGTGTAGCCCATGCTGGCCTTGAACTCATGGCAGTCTTCCTGCCTTAGCTTCCCGAATGCTAGGATGACAAGAATGAACTGAAAGGTGACTTTCTTGAAAGAATGAGTTAATGAACTTGCTACTAAATTTTAAAAGTCATTTTCTGCATCTCAGTCTCTGTTTCAATAACTGGATGCTATAGTATAGATAGAAAATGTCTCTAAGGGCTCACATGCTGATGGTTTGTTACTCAGTTGGTGGCACTATGGTGATGGATCAGAAGGGTGCTGTATATCATTGATCCACTGATGAGTTCATGGTTAAGTGATGGTTGCTGGGGGATCTTTGTTGAAGGAGGTGGGTCAGAAGGGGCAGGTCTTTAAAGGGTGTACTTGTCCCTGTCCTCTTCCTGTCTCTCTGTCTCCTGTCTGATGTGAAATCAGCTGCTTGCTCTACCACATGCTCCCCCATGATGTCTGTCACACATGCTCAGGATTAAAATCAGCAGAGCCAAGAGACCACAGACTCAAACTCCTGAAACTGAACTGAATCAGATCCTTCTCCCTTAAGCAGTTTACCTCTGGGATTTCATCATTGCAGCAAAAGGCTACCTGGAGGAGTTTATTATTTAGCCATCTTTGAACGTACAACTGTGTGGCACTAAATACATTCATTGCTGTGCTGCAATCTTTAGCCTTCATCCTTCTATGAACTTTTCATTATCTCAAACTGAATCTGCATCCAATAAACAATTCTCCAGTATCTACCTACATTAACCATCATCTGTTTCCTGTCAGAGTACATCTTCTTCGGATACCACAGAGAACTGGACTCATACAGCATTTGTCATTTTGTGTCTGGCTCATTTTACATAGTGTCTTCAAGGTTCATCCAAGTCGCAGTGTATGTTAGAATGTCATTTCTTTGTAAAGCTGAGTAATATTCCACTGTACACGATGCCACATTTTGTTGACTTCTTCAGCTTTTGGTGGATATTTGGGTTGTTGTGGAAAAACTGGAGCAATCGCTGGGAACTTGCTCATATGGGAACTTGCTCTGGGAACTTGCTCTGGGAACTTGCTCTGGGAACTTGCTCATATGAACTTACAGCAATGATGACAGCATGTACAACACCCATGCAAACTCAAGCAGAAAAAACCCAACCTAGAAATGGGCAGGAGGCCCCAACCATAGCAGAGGCACTATTAACAGCTGATCACTGCTCATTGAAGGAGAGGTGATTTTCTTTAAGGGAGTGACTCTAGATAGACTGGACAGGCTCCAGTGGATGAACTCACAGCCAGGTGTTGGGGATTCCTGCTGTGTAAAGTAGCAGTTTCTCCATGTCCGGAAAGCCCACGGGCTC
>NW_008478276.1:0-1699 GCF_000622305.1 Nannospalax galili
ATGACTCAACTAACCAAAATAACCAGCTCAATCTCCTGCCAGGGAAGTTTTCCCTTGCCATTCCTTCCTAAAAGAATAAACTATGATACTAATCCCTATCTAACTCCCATGCCTACTATCACTGCAGAAATCATGTTCTCTTCCCTCATTTATGCCACCTATTCAGAGACTAGATATAGACATTATCCATAACACACAGAATGTACCGAATGTTTCAGGGATAAAACTCTCAGGGATAACTGATAGCTGAATGCAGTGGCCAGGAGATCTTGGCTTTTCTTCAAAGCATTTACTTATAACATTCCCAATGCTCAGTGATCCACTGCAACCACAGAACTACCAATTCCCCCCTTTTCAGCTTCATTGCACAAATCTCTTGCTGGAATCCACCTGACAGACTGGATGCTCCAATTCTAAAAGTTCTGTAACATAAACAATGACTCATTCTTCCTTTCAGCATTGATTCAAGGAGTGTTACATGCCAGTGTGTTTGTTAGGTCCATAATTCCAAAGTTACTTTAAGGAGTTTTGGGTGTTTTTTTTTTTTTTAATGACATGCCTTCTGCCATCTGAAGTTGTCTATTGAAGAGTAAAAGCTGTTCTCATTTAGAAATCATCCAGAAAACTCCCTTAGAAAAAATTTAACATAATAAGAATTGAGTAAAAGTAACTCCTCAAACCCAAACAGTGTCATGAAATGGAAGAGAAAGTTCATCATTTTAGAAAGAAAAATGCCTTCTGTCAGCCAAACGGTCATTAACTATCTACTTAGTAGGCATTGTAAAGTATAACCGAGGTTGTCAAGAAAGCAATAAATTAGAGTTGAAATAGTTGTCTTTAGCATTCTCCTTACTTCCTGTCTCATGAGGCCTTGGAATACAGAGCCCATCTCTTTTTACTACCTTTAAGTTGTTCTTGATTTACAAACCTTCCTTTTTCTTTGCAATTTACTAGCTACAACTCATCCCTTAAGGCACAAATTATCAAATATTCAAACTTAGAAAAAATGTCATTTGAAGCTCACACTCCATGACTATTATATCTAGTCACTCAACAAACATTAGGGCTTTTCTTTTCCTCTGGTCACGTGTTATAAAATAATGCATGTTTCAGTAAGAATTTACTGCAGAAATATTTAAACATTAATGGTGGACTTTGAATTAAGCAATACAGTAGACTCAGTTGCCTGAAAGAATTTTTTATTGGTTACCTTTCTCATTATTGTGGTGAAATACCAGACAAAGGCAAATTAGGGAAGGAAGGGCCTTACCACAGAGGACGCAGTCCATCCTGACAGGGAAGGGCATGGCAGCAGAGCTTGGATCAGGAGTCAGGAATCGAGAGAAGGAAAAGCTGATACTTGGCCTTTCTTCTTTCTGATTCAGTCTTAGACCATAGGCCATGGGATGCTGTCATCCAGTTTTTAGATAGGTCTTTTTTGCTATAATGAACTCCACCTAGAATGTCTCCTATTCGTGCCCAGAAGTACAGCTGTGTTTAGTTGTGAACTTAAAAAACCAACTCCTCACTGAAGGCTAGCTCTCATGGGATCAGAAGACGCTGTGTAAGCTGTCAAGGGGGAAAACCCATGAATGAGCCCACCTGGCTTTAAAGTGTAAGAACCACAACAATGACCAGCTCAGAAAACTATCTCTACTGGTTCAGTAGTGGCAACTTTTATCTTAGGGATAATCAACAG
>NW_008478277.1:0-1700 GCF_000622305.1 Nannospalax galili
TGCTGCTCTTGTCTGCCTTGGACACATGGGGAACACTTGGCATATGTTGAGTCTTAGAGATGAGCTCAACCAAATCCTGCAGCTGTGTCAAACCCTGAGAGTTCTTGCTGATTTGCATGAGGTCTGGACACACCCCACTGCCCTGAGGACTTATAAGGCTGTTTACACTCGAGGAGTTAGTTCCAATTAGGATACAGCATGGACATGAGGGACCATTCTCAGCTTCTGGGGCTTATGCTGTTCTGGTTTTCAGGTATGGAAGGGAAACACAGGGGATTTTTGTCCAGTGTGACCAGTGCTGTATGGCTTTCTAAGAGACATCATGTAACAATATTATTCAGTGTATATTTCTTATATGTTTCTCCTCTTAGGTGTGAGATGTGACATCCCAATGACTCAGTCTCCATCCTTGCTGTCTGAATCTCTGGGATACAAAGTTACCATCACTTGCAAGGCCAGTCAGAGCATTGCTAGTGCATTATCTTGGTATCAGCAGAAGCCAGGGGAAGCTCCTAAACTCCTGATCTATGGTGCATCTATTTTGGAAAATGGAATCCCATCAAGGTTCAGTGGCAGTGGATATGATACAGATTAAACTCTCACCATCAACAACCTGGAGTCTGAGGACATTGGCACTTACTACTGTCAACAAGGTTATAGTACCCCTTCCACAGTGAGTCAAGTCATAACATAAACCTCCCAGGGAAGCAGAAGTGCATGGCTGTGCTGCCCAGCGGCTCCAGGTGGTGCATGCATCTGCACCTTTCCACATGAAGCCAGTTTTGGA
This sequence comes from Nannospalax galili, assembly GCF_000622305.1. Taxonomy (NCBI): domain Eukaryota; kingdom Metazoa; phylum Chordata; class Mammalia; order Rodentia; family Spalacidae; genus Nannospalax; species Nannospalax galili. The sequence goes on from NW_008478277.1 coordinate 788, forward strand.
AAGTTTCTGGGAGGTGTTGAAAAAGAAAAGGGTCAGAAAGGCTGCTCCACATTTAAATCTCTTTCTTCCTTTTCAGTCTCAGAGGCACAGACAGGAAAATATCTCTCATTATTTAATGAAGGATTCAGACACTGACATATGAAGCATCTAGTTTTGATATAACTGTTACTCATATCTCCATTGAAAAATGGAAGTCCACCTAATCATTAATTTTTGGAATTACTTTTAAATTTCCTTAATGCAGGAAATTATTGTCTGACCTACTATCATGAACTGTGCTGTAAGGAAAACTTATAGTACAAATTAGGGCTCTTTGAAGTTCCCATAGAGCACACCTGCTTTAAGTTCCTATAGGCTGCCTCTTACCCTGTGATCTTCAGATAGATTTAGGAACACCAGGGTTTGATTCCTGATGCTCTCAGTTCCCTTACCTTGCTACCTGATGATTTCCTTTCTTTGCCTCTCTCTAAGTATCTGACTTCTAAATCTCATGTAAGGTCCCTCACATGAGTAAATCTATAGATAAATCATTATAAATGGACTCTGGTCTATGTTGGCACAGCTTTATACTTTAGTAATGTGCCCAGCCTTCTAAGCATTGCAAAGCTCTCTATAAAATGGTGCTACCTCCTGCCTGTTTCCCCACTTCCATGCTGGGGTTTGTCTGATTTATCAATCCCAACCTTAAGCAAGAAACTATTGGCGATTGATTACTGATGGGTAAGGGAGGTTTGTTATGGTTTAAGGCAATGACTCTAGATAGGCTTAGACTCCAAGTGGTGAATTTGCACTGAGGAACAATTGGTTACAAAACCTTGACTCAATATAGCTTAATATATATGATACAATGCATAAAATGTGGTGGGGTTATGTGAGATGGTGATGTGGGAGAGGGTCTAAAGATGGTTAAGAG
>NW_008478278.1:0-1700 GCF_000622305.1 Nannospalax galili
TTCCAAGGATTCTGCTTCGTAACATCTTCCCCTTCCCCCTTTCACACTGCTCTGAATATCTTGCCTGCAATAATAACAACAATAATAACAATTAACATCTCTTGTGCTTGCTATGTGCCGGCCTCAGCACTTCCCACGGATTGTTTCATTTAATTACCGCAGATTCTTCGCAGTGATCTTCCTTCTGCCATCCTCAACACACAGCCCACCCTTCACATGCTCGAAAAGGAAGCTGATCCCGCTGTTCCCCAGCTTGACACCCCCAAGGAGCCCCAGTGCTGACTACCCTTACCCATCTGGATGCCCAGCGCCTGCCTCTCAAGCCCCACTCACTAGCTCACACCTTGAGTGCCTAGCCCCATCCCATGTGCGGGTGCCTTCAGGTTCCATCTCTGATCACTCCCCTGGGATGATCTCTTTGCTGCCTCTCTTTGGAAGGATGTTAGAGAGCCAGCCTAGGCTTACCCGCTTTGTCGGCCTTCTGAATTTCCCTTTCCGCCATCATGCTTCCTTTTGCCTCTACCTCCCTTTCTGCAGACGTTTCTCTTAGGACACTTGCGACACTTGTTAACATAGCTGAGATTCTAGGCAACAAGGATCCATATACCTCTGTGTCTCCAGGACCTTGCACCGTGGATTCCAATGTATTTGTTAAATGAGTGTTCGGTGAAAATAGAGTAACGTAAAAGGTAGTCAGTCATTGGCTGTATCACTACATGATCAACTTTAATCCAATTTAATAGTGGCTTATGTTTGCCAGGTATTTCCCCTACACCAGGCATTCTTCTAAGTACTTCCCATGCTTTATTTTTTTAATCCTCACAACAATTCAATATGAAGGTGCCCAAACCCTCCTGTATTGCCATTGAAGAAAATAAATTGCAAAACAGAAATATAAGCAGCTCTTGGAGCTGAGATTTGGAGCCAGGCAGTGCAGCTCCAGGTGGTTACCAAGGAGAAATGTGACTATTATCGTAAGGGGTCAGAGCTCTGGGTTGATTCATCTATGAGCTTTGGGGACCTGGAATGCCGTGTCCCTTGATGAAGCTGCGGTGGTACAGAATGAACTCACCAGCGAAGGAAATGAGGTCTGATTTGCCAACCACGAAGGCCACAGGGCTGGCTGAGAAGCCCAGAGTTAAGGAAGGCAACTGTCCCTTAACCTTTTCATCTGTGCCTTACTTACCCCTCTGAAGGGGGAGCAGTCTGACTGAGTCATGACGGGTCAGCTCTAGAGCCAGACCTCCTTTTTGAATCTCATCTCTGTACAAACTAGCTAGCCATAGGAAGTGACTTCCCTCTCTCTGAGTCTCTGCTAGTCGGAGAAATAGGGGTAACTAGAAAGTCATGGGCACCTGCTTCTCAATGAAAGTTAAATGATGAATGAATGGTGTATGGGGAAACCTGCAGGGTGGTCCTTCATGGGCAAGGGCTGTTACTATTACTCCACTCACCCTGCTGTGATAAATTCTGCAGTGATCACGTGTGAAGGGACACCTGGCCATCTGGGAAGAAGTAGCAGGGTTAGAAGATACCTAGGAACATGTGACCTGCACTGAGACACATATTTCAGTTGGTGCTGTGTTCTCTGACAGGGCTCATAACCCACTTGCAACGAGGCAATAGAGGCTCAGCACGGTGGAGTAAATGACTTGGGGTCACCTTACCAGAAAGAGGTAGAGGGGGATGAGCCATAGTTC
>NW_008478279.1:0-1634 GCF_000622305.1 Nannospalax galili
GAGATTTATATTTTCAGGGACAACCGAGCGGCCCACAGACAGGCAGTTTTCCTTTCCTTCCTTCTTGTATTTTTCTCTTCTTGGGCTTGATCTGGGCCGTCAGCTGGGTGCGAGGGTCACCTCAGACTTTCATTCCAATGCATGGGGCTCTCTTAACTCCTTCTTCCCCAAATAAGAACTTCTAGGGGTGAAGGAAAACCAGATCCCAATGTAAGACAGATGGCATGTAGCTGAAGGTATGAACTTGTTTGCCCTAGACTGGTGGCTCAAAGTTCAGGTGGATGTATGTCAAAGAGAAGCACAATCCTATGGACTGAGGGGAGCCCACACTAAGGTTTTGATCAAGGCTGGAGTCTCACTTAATGAGTACCTACTGTGTACCCCATACTACAAACTTAGATGTCTTCAACTTTTTCTTTTTTTCTTTTCATTTTCATGGGTATGCATGTATGACTGTACATGCATGGGTGCATATGTACATGCATGTGGGCATATCTGTGTGTGTGAGGATACACATGTATGTGTAGGTGTGCATGCATATGGGTGCATATGCACGTGGAGGCCCTCGTCTGAAATCATTTTTAATTACTCTTTTACCTTATTCAATGAAACAAGGTGCCTCAATCAAACCCAGAGCTCTCCAATATGGCTAATCTTACTAGTCGGCACTTTGGGGGATCCCCTGTCTCTGACTTCCAAGGTTATAATTGCAGGTGGGCTGCCAAGCCCACCCAGCTTTGCCATGGGTTCTGGGGATTTAAAATCAGGTCCTCATGCTTTTACGACAGTGCTTAACCACTGAACCGCCCACTCAACCCTCATGTTTATTAAAATTTTATTTATTGTTTTTATTTTTATGTGTGTGAGTTACCTGCATGTATGTAAGTGTACTTGTGTTGCCCATGGAGGTCAGACAAGGGCATCTGATTCCCGTGGAACTGGAGTTATAGATGGTTGTTAGCTGCCATGTCGATGCTGGGAATTGAACCTGGATTCTCTGCAAGAACATCCATCGCTCTTAACCACTGAGCCATCTCTCCAATTACAATGACCAATGTTTAAAAAAAATGCCATCGTAATCCCGTAGGTTGAAGTGACTGGAATGTTTCTATCAGGAGCTGAAAGTCCAATTGTACCACTGGCCAATGGCAGCTGGTTCGGTGGGATCCCATGTCCGTCTAATGTGACCCCCATGGCTTCTCTTAGTTTCACATTACTCCTTATCTCAGGGTCACTGGCTACATTTCCTGGTGGTATCTACAGACAGCCCTTTCTTCAAGGTCCAAGTGCTTCTGCTAAGTGCTAAACAGTAGCAGAGGCCGGAGTCTGGGCCCTGGGGAGTTTCTTGTATTGGGTCGTCGTTTTTCACCAGTCTGTCCAGTAAATGCCTCCAGGAAAACACAGTTTTAGGAAAAATAAGATGACACTGACAACATTGCTGCCTAAAACAAATACATCGGGGCTGGTGAGATGGTTTAGAAGGTGAAGGTGGTTGCCACAAAGCCCGGTAACCAGAGTTCGAGCCCCAGGACCTGCGTGCTGGAAGGAGAGAAGTAACTCCCACAAGTTGTCCTCTGGCGTCCACTTGCATGTGGTACACACACACACACACACACACACACACACACACACAC
>NW_008478280.1:0-1699 GCF_000622305.1 Nannospalax galili
CAGGGCCCTACTATTTGTTGCTTATGTACTGACTACTGATGGATTCTGGGAGAGCAGCAGTCATTTCCTAATTTGTGTACCTACTTAGATGCACAACAGGCTCCAAACTCATCGTCACACTGATGATCCTGGTTAAACAAAGTGTGTCTAAAAAAAAACATAAGAAACATGGAAGCTTGATGTGTGTAGATATGAATTTTGAAAGAAAATTGTAGGGAAGAGGGGGATATTTTAGGGGTGGGAGGTTAGAGAGGATATAGGGTTACCCTAATCAGAACGTATTTTATATGTATATGAAATTATTGACAAATTCAATAAAAGTTACAAAAATTAACATAAAAACAGAAAGCTAGAGACAGGGAGAAAACATAAACAAGAAAAAGAAATAACGAGAAAATTAGTGAAACCAAAATTGGAAATTTGAAAAAAATCAATATAATTGTGAAACTTCTATGAGACTAATGTCAAAATTGTAATTTAGATAAGCAATAAAAGATTGTAGTATGCCACAGAATTTATAGAATTAGTCTTAGAAATACACAAACTATGAAAACTGAGAGCAAAGTAGAAACATTGAATAGGAGCAGAGCAAGCAAATCCAGTCAGTCAGTAACTCTAAGAGAACATTCTAGAGAAATTTCTATCCTCAGAAAGCTATGCTACTGAATTCTGTGACATGTTTAATCAAAGGCAACAAGAAAACAAAAGAGTGTGGGTCCCTGGACCAGAAGCCTATATTAAATTTCACCCTCCCAGGGCTCAGGGACCATTGTGGAAGAGGAGGCAGAAAGATTGTAAGATCAGGGGAACAGGTGCATGATCACATGAAAACAGAATCTTACAGGCTCCTGGGACCTTGTTCATATGAACTTACGGCAATGGTGTCAGCATGCACAAGACCCAGAGAAACTCAGACAAAAACCTAGCTTAGAGCTGGAGAAATGGGCAGCATGCTCCAACCGGAGACAAAGAACCATTAGCAGTTGATTACTGTTGGGTGAGGAGAGTTGATCTTCTTTAAGGGAGTGATTCCAGATAGGCTGACTGAACCCCAGTGGCTGAACTTGCATTGAGGGACATCTGGGTACATTAAATTGACTTGATAGATCTTACCATAAATGACAGAATGGGGGGTATGGATGGGGGATGGTGTATAAATATGAATAAGATGTTTTGTAGGAAATGCACAAAAATGCGCAAAAAAATTATACAAAAATGAAAAGAAAACCCAAGAGGAGGAAATTCTTCCAATCTAACTCCACAAAGCCATTATTACCTTAGTGCCAACAAAGAAAAATATGCACCAGAAAACTGCACACTAAATATCCCTTATATTGCATAGAAAAAAATTCCTAAGAATTCAATGCTGCAACAGATGGAAAGAATTACACATCACAATCAAGTGAACTTAACCTAGGAACACAAGATGGTCACAACATAAGTAAACCAATCAAGATAACATACCATGTTGGTGGTTTAAATGAGAAATATCCCTGATAAGTTCAGGCATTTTAAACACTTGTGCACCTGTTGATGCCATTATCTAGGGAAGTTGTCTAACCTTTTAGGGGGTAGTGCAGCCTTGCTGAAGAAAACACAGCACTATGGGTGGGCTTTGACAGCTTATATGCTCGTCCTACAGCAGTTCATTCACTCTGTTCCTTCATGTGGATGGAAATGTGATCTCTGTTTCTCTTTA
>NW_008478281.1:0-1700 GCF_000622305.1 Nannospalax galili
TTCTCCCTGTGTGTTGCTAGGTAAATCTCCCATTTGATTTTGACTCAGAAGTCTGTTGTCAGGAACTGAAGATCACAATAGAGGCCCTGTTGCGGCTGAGAACTGTCAACCATGGGCTCTGCATTTGAACACTTGGTCCCTCCCTGGTTGGTGGTGCTGTTTGGGAAGGTTCTGGAAGCACTCCGAGGAGAAGCCTTGCTGAAGAACACAGGTCACTGGGGCAGGCTTTGAGGCTTTATAACCTGGCTTTATTTCCTGTGCACAGATAAAATGTGATTGCTTGCTTCCTGACTGCCAAGCTCTCCCCAACATGATAGACTTCTATCCTTCTGAAGCTATAAATCAAAATAAATTCTTTCTTCCCTAAATTGCTTATTGTCGAGGTGTTTTATCAACAGAAAAGTAACAGCAACATAAAAGTGATTGATACATCACCAAAGTGTGTTATCTTCATTGTGCTTTGCTCCATGTAGAGGAATCATTCAATACAGAAAATATAAACCTCGGCACCAAATAGGGTAATTGTTACCTTGACGTAAGGAACATGTTAAAATAATGGGAAAGGAAAACCTTCGCTTCCAGTCCTCTTGCCAATTTCGCTGTGTGAGAAGCTTCGGAATATCTGTGCACTTGATCTGTGCATGTGTGCCTTCAATTAGTGTTACCTCGCCTGTCAGTGGGGAGCGTGTTCTCAGGACTTGCCTGCCTTCCACTGTTCCATTTCTAACCGCAACCTGGAGTTCATACCACCGCTTCAACTTTCATGACTATATATAGGTGTGGGAAAAAGAAAAATTAAGACAGAGCACACAGCTTATTATTCGTTCTAAAGCTTTTCAGTAATTTCTCATGACAGTCACACTTCTGTTCCAAATGCTAATGGAAGGAGGGCTGGAGAGGTGGCTCATCGGCTAAGAGTGCCTGCTGCTTTCCAGAAGACTTGAGATCGGTTCCCAGGATCTATGTCAGGGCTTTCCTAGCACCTTCATCTCCAGCTCCAGGGGCTCAAATGCCCTATTCTGCCTTCTACAGGGACCTACACTCTATACATACCTACACAGAAACCTACATAACACACAACTAAAAATAAAAACAAATCTTTTTAAAAAGCACATGCTAGTGTGTTTAGATGACAGTTTTATAGTTATATTTACATACCATGGCTCCATGTCCAAATTTGTTTCTCTTTTTAAACCTTTCCTATGATCCTTATTCTGGAAAGTGTCAAGATTACCTACATCTTAATAAACTGTTAAAAGATACACTTCCATATTTAAGTGAGAAAATGGAATTCTTAGTGATTACACTATTTGGTATGAACTCTAAACTCGTCTGTTCATCAAAAATAGGTCAGGAAACCCATAACTATAGAAGAATTACCTGAAATTGGACGCACTGATTTCTTTTGTGTGCAGTTTAAAATTTATTCTTGTCTTAGACAAGGTCATGAAAACTCTTTGCTCTGAGGGAATTAGCCAATCAAAGCAGTTTCGTTCTACTCACAGAAGCATATCCTGAAGAATGACACATCGCTCTCTGGTTCTGGCTTCTGTCTCTGGGGTGAGCAGGCCGTTCACACTAGACTGTATCTCACCCATGGTGTGAGAATGTTTTCATACATATTAGTAAATTAGTAAGAGTGTATTAGTCAGGGTTCTCTAAAGAAACAGAACTGATAAAAGGAAGATACATATTATATA
>NW_008478282.1:0-1700 GCF_000622305.1 Nannospalax galili
ATATGCTCATACACATAAAATAAAAAATAATAAATAAAATATTTAAAAATATTTCTTATTAGCATATATTAGTTATATACCATGACTTTCATTATGACATCTTCATATATGTATTTAATATATTTTATCCTATTCACCCCATATATAATGTACGCTGATTTCTGTATCACTTTAATTTTTTATTCTTTGGGAGCTTCATATATGTACATACTGAGTTTTCATGCTCATTACCCTCTATTTTCCCCTAACCCCACTCCCCACTGAATCCCTACTTCCATTCTTAAGATTTCTACTTTGATGTCTTTTTCTTTTTGTTTTCTCTCTGTCTTTTTAAAATACTGGGTTTAATTATGGTTTATTGCATGGGCTTGAATGGGAGTTCTTTCCTGGAATGTTGGCAACTAATCAATGACCACACCTCTGAAGAAAATGATTCCTCCTCCTCCAGAACCCACTGACAGCCCCTAGTCCCTCTGTGAGGGGTGGGGCCTCCTGAGTCCCTTCGTCACACAGGATGAGATGATAATGGGCTAGGCTTGTGCAGGTCACCATGACTGTGAGAGTTTGTGAGTACAAGGGCTGTGTCATGTCCAGAACACACTGTGTGGCAGCACACTTCAATCTCTGGCTTTTGTATTCTTTCGGCACACGTTTTCCATGATGTTCCCTGCAGATCCATTCTTCCTTAATTAAGCCCCAGGGTATGAGATCTGAGTTTGGAGGCCAGGGATTGAGGGCAGAGGAGCCAGGAGATTAAAGAAAGTTCTGAGTCACTGGCAAATGTGACATACTTTATATTCTCTAAGAAATAGCATGTGTCTTTGGTCCCAAGGGCATTTTATAGGAAATCACAAAAGGGTGGCTTCTTGAACAAACTGGTTACAGATCAGCCATGCTACTGTCTACTCTTGGTTCCCTGGCATGCCATCTGGTAGAGGCCATCTTAACAAAGTCATCCCGGAAGTCCATGTTGGCACTTTGTCTAAACCTTCATCTGGCCCTCATAGCCTTCGCTCCATTCACACTGATTCTCTTTTTCTCCACACTCCAGGATTAGCTCTGTAGTGATATGAGTCCTGTCCTTTAGGCAGAGAGAAGTAATGGATTTTTGCTGTAGGTGCTTGAGATAAGTAGGTACCTAATGTCTAGTTAAAGTACCCTCATTACCAAATATAACTTAAAATAAATTCTAGAAAATTTTGGGAATTTTGTTCCTTTGTTACAAATTTGTAAATATTTAAATGAAGGATTTCCTTTAAAGGAATTGGAGAAATCTACAAACCAACATTAGGACAACTCTAACCTCTTTAGAAGAAGAAAAATCTCCTTGGCACATGTGCAGAGTAGTAATTCATGCTTTGTAAGTGGAGCTCACAACCCCCACCTGAGAAGGCAAGACTGACACAGCTTTGTTCCTCACTTCTTGGATTTGAATAAAATTACCATTTAATATACTCAATTTAATATGCTCAGTATCCATATTGTCTCTCTTTCTATTTTTCTTCCCTATCATAGGCAATAAATATTAAGATTTAATGTTTGTCAAACAATTTTTGGAACAAGGTCGGGAGTTCTGAAGTGAGACTGTTATTTTAATTTTAAAGCATGCGCAAATGATCTTCATTTCAGTGGTGTTACATTTATGAATGTAAGAAATGGATTATATTATCCATTAACACAGGCAAATTATCCCCAAACTC
>NW_008478283.1:0-1700 GCF_000622305.1 Nannospalax galili
ACATTTGAATTTGGCCTGGCTCAAGTGTTGGAAGTAAAGCTGCACATATGATCCCCAGGTGTGGAAAGGTCAATTCCAACCAGTTGCTCATGGAAGAAACAGAATTTGCAACAAGCTGAGGAAGGAACTTCTCCTAGGCATCCTCAAGAAGATGAGAAGGTGGCTGTGGTGCCAAGAGACAGCCTCCCCCGCTTCCTAGTGCTTAGGGTTTTAAGAGGGGCTTCGGTGAGAATTGGAGAAGGTTTGCTTGGCTGCATGGATCAAATGCATTCGCTGCTGGGGACTGGGAGTCCAAAGTCACAGTTTTTCTCCTTAGCACATGTGCCCACTGATTCTGAGTGTCTTGGAGGGCACAGGTTACATGTGAAATTACCCAGAATCCTCCAACACTGCTGAAGAGGAGAGATTTTGCTTTTGCCACAGTGCAGTTAAGCATGCAGTAAGAGAAATAATTTTAGGTGATTTTGATGCCTGTTGGAAAACAAAACAGAGAGGCCCTATTGTTTATTGTGGTGACAGAAGGACACCAGCTACTTTGTTTTTCATGGTCAGGGAACAACTTTCTAAGCACCTTTTAGCTGACTTGAATGATAGAAAAGAAAAGGACTTGCTGATAGCTCATGAAAGAGAATAAGAACCAAAATATTGGGGTTGAAATGAGAAAAACATGAAGGCAAATCTACCTGGGATAAAACAAACTTGCCACAGTTCTCACTGGCCTCCTATCGATTCATCGCGTCTGTAGAGGAAGAAAGAACTTTTACACTAGAAACCATCCTGGAAGGAAAATTTCCAAAGTCCACTCTACATGACTGGTTTGGTCACTTGCCTTTGTAGAAGAAAGCACTGTAACCCATAGAATCAAATGTGTTCAATGGCTGCGGTTAGGACACATGTTACTCATCTGGACCAAGAGATGGGTATGAGGATAGAATCACCTTTCCAGATACACATGGTTGTCCTTACAGAATCATGGATGAGGAAGACGGATTTCAGCAACAGGACTGTGAATTGTTTACACACAGATATAGACACTTGGAAAATGTAGGCAATATAGGTGACGTTTAGGCGCGTTGGAGTGGCTTGAACATTAGGATAGATGGACACAGCGAGCTGGGGGAAGAGCTGAGGAAAAACGTCTTGGAGAATGAAACTGCCTCATGAGAACTGAGGCAGCAGTGCCACAGATAGTGTCCCACAAATTCATTTCTGCTTCTGTTGTCCTCCCTGCACAGGGACACAAACATATATGAATGAGCCTCTCTCCACTTTGTGCTTAAGCGGATGCTGGGATCCAGAACCTTTACCCTGTGGACTGAGGTCCATAGAGCACAGGGTTCATCTCAGGGGCACAGTAAGAGCTGGCATGTTTCCTGTGAGCCACAGCCCAGGAGTGCATGCACAGAGAATCAAGCAACACTGTCCCCTTTTGATGGCCCTGCAACATAAAGGGGGCTGATTTAAAGGAATGGGTCTCCCTCCACATTTCTCCATCCTCATTCTGAGACTTGGGGTCTTAGAGCTATTATTTGCAGTTCCTAGAGGGGGAATGCTCCTTTCAGTCTTTCAGTGTCCAGGAGAATGCTGGACTAGACTAATCATAGACCCCACAGGTCCCTTTTCGAACACAAGGTCCCCATCTAATGCAGTTTCAACTAATAGGGCATCCCAGGACATACAGTAACAGTGTTATAAGCATG
>NW_008478284.1:0-1701 GCF_000622305.1 Nannospalax galili
ATATACAAGTGAATTCCAGTGCAACTGACTAATCACAAAAGTTTAGGTGACTGGTATTAGGGGGCATGGTTGGATTTAGTGACCCATGTGTGCAGCACTGGGGATGCAGGAGGACTGAATGTTTAAGGACAGCCTCAGCCATATAGTTTAGTGTGTGTGAGACCATTCTGGGCTATAGCAAGTCCTTGTCGCAATCAAATAAACAAGTAGGATGGGGCTGAAGGGTACTGCTCTGTAGCACAATGTTTGCGTACCAGGTACAGTACCTTGAGTTAAATGCCCAGGACCACCACCGACTGGGTTAATCAGTCAATGCATAAATAACAGAAGTCTCATGAGCCTTCCAACCCACCTTATCCTTTTTATCTGTTTTCTTTCCTGTTCTAGATGTAATTCAAAAAAGGCTGTTGAATTTAAGGGAGGTAAGGCAGTGGGAAGTATTAGATTTTCTTTAAAAAAACAAACAAAAATACACAATAATTAGAACAGAATACACCTTGAAATATGACTATGTAACCAATATAAGACGCATTCAAAAGTCAGTCACAATATCATTTCATGCCCTCTTTGTCTTTCTGAGGCATCTTAGCACTCAGAAGAGTATGGGTCAGAAAAGGGTTTACAGTCATTAATGAATGAAGATATCACATACTAAGTACACCAAAATCCTCTCTGTGTGTGTGTGTTGAGACAAGAATCTCACTCTGTATTCCAGGCTGGCCTGAAATCCACTATGCAGCCCAGGCTACCCTCTAATTTGCTATATTCCTACTTCAGCCTCCTGAGTGTTGGGATTATGACATGAGCCACTAAGTTCAGCTCATACCTCATTTTAGACACAAGCTACAATCTCTGATGCTTTAGACGGCACAGGTTCCACAGGCCCTGGAATTCTAGTAAGTGTATCACAGTGTTATCTGTCTACATGTTGGGAATGTGCTGCTAGCATTACACTTCAGTTGATCACTCGTCCTTCTCTCCTGAGCACTTCATATACAATTACTCAGTTCTCTGAGTCAAACACATGATCACGACGTCCACTGTATCTGGGGACATCTTAGCTGAAGCTTGCCGTCACACCTCATTTAAAGTTTCTTTTCACTCTCAGAACCATCCTGGTTTGGATGATGAACTGTATAGCATCACAACTGTTACCTCCATTTCACAAATAGGAAACAGAAAGGAGTAGAGGATGGAGATGTGCTCAAGCCTACATACCCTACACTAGTGCTCTGTTAGGTATATTTCTGAAGAGGTACCTTTTACAAAGCTAGCAGAACAAAACAGGGTAGGGTCACAATGGAACATACATTTGAGGCTACCAACTGTCAGCATGGACGGGTAAAAGATTATTATGATCTGGAGAACCTGGCATAAGCAGTAACGTTTGTGTGAGAGCTCTGGCTCTCTGTTCTTTATTATAAGCGTAACAAAGGATATCTGAAAAGAGTCCCCTCTATACCTAAACTGTTGTTTAATTCCCAACTAAGGCAAAGAACAAACTGGTTATTAAGATTCAAAATTCAAACTAAAGAAAATCTCTAGAGACAAAACGTGCTCGTGTCTATATTTTATCATAAAGCTGTAAGATTAACACCTCAGCAGTGTCTGAAGTGGTAGGGTTCACTGTGAAGTGCTAACTGTGTTCCTTCACTGCCATCTCCTTCCTAGGCAGGGGACCAGGGTGCGAGGATGGGGCCC
>NW_008478285.1:0-1699 GCF_000622305.1 Nannospalax galili
GTGGGTGGTGCCACCCTGGGCAGGTGGGCCTGTGTTGTATAAGAAAGCAGGTTGAGCATAGGCCAGGGGAGGGAGCAGACCAGTAAGCAGTGTTCCTCCACGGAACACTGACACTAGGTTCCTGCTATGAGTTCCTACCTTGGGCTCCCTGATGAACTGTGACCTGGGAGGTTTAAGATGAATAAACCCTTTCCTTCCCAACTTGTTATTTGTCAGAGTGTTTTGTCACAGCAGTGAAGAAAGGAATTAGAACACCTTGTAACCAAAGTAACACTATCTCAGCTTGTTCATAATGTGAACAGGTTTACCGGGCCTTTGGCTCTGCTCATGACCTAAACATATAGCTTTAATCTCTCATGATCCTTTCTTGCCCTTGACCCAGAATAATGTCTGTGGGCACTGAAGAATATTGAGTGTTATTGAAAGTGATAGATCATCTCGATTGTGCTGCAAACCAGAGATGGGATTAGACTGATAACATCTGTTTGTGGCTTTTTGTGCTATTCTAGGTCAGTGGGAATCAGAAAGACAAAATCCCATCTGAGGCAAAGGCTGCTTTCCATTCCCTTTCCCATTTCATGCTAAATGTGATTTCAATGAACAAAGCATGGCCTTTGTTTGAGAGCACAGCTCTGGGAGAAATTTGAAGGACAATATCTCAGAACTTTGGGTTCACATGGATTTGAAGAGTGTGGCTGTCTTTGTTGAAGCATCCCACCTCTGTACTTATTTGCAGAAATATGAGTCTACGCTTAGAAGATTCTACAGACTCCACCAAAAAACTTTTGGATCTGATAAAGACTTTCAGTAAAGTAGCAGGGTGCAAAAATCAACACAGAAAAATTAATATCTTTTATATATGCAAATAATGAGATTGCTGAGGGAGAAATTAAACCTCAGTAAGGAGGTGAAAGAACACTATATGGAGAAAAGGAATTTAAGAAGTCTCTAGATGATAGAAAGACTGTTCATGCTCCTAGAGTATTATGAAGGCTCAAGACGCCCCACAAGTTAAGAGCACTTACTCCTACCCCAGAGGAAAGGAATTTGGTTCCCAGAACCATCATCAGGCAATTTATGGCTGCCTGTAACGCTGGTTTCAGGGGATCAAATACCCTCTTCTGGCCTTCATGGGCACTTACAGTCATATGCATAGCCACCCTCCACACATAACAAGCATATATAATTTTTTAAATCTTTAAAATTTAGCAAAATATGAAGACAGCTATGGTATGAAAAGTAAAGATTCAGTGCAAACCATATCAAAATTCTAATGACATTTTTCACCAAACTAGAAAAAAAACTATCTTAAAATTCATATGAAAGCACAAGAGACCACAGTTAGCCAAAGCAATCCTAACGAGAAAGAACTCAGCTAGAGGTATGCTATCCGACATTAAACTGTACTACAGAATCATCTTACAACAGCATGCTACAAAAACACACACGTAGAAACACAGAAAACAGTAGAGGACCTACAAATAAACCCACGTAGCTATGGCTACCCAATTTTGATACATGTTGAAAACTGTCAATTTGAGTAAAGCTACTTTAACTCATATATAGGGTAGACACCAAAATAAGACTTGAACAAATAGAAACTGTAATTGAGAAAATCTTCCTAGAACAAAAATCATACAATCAAACTGACTTTTAACACCACTTCCACTTGATTCCACAGTGTATGTGTGTATGTGTG
>NW_008478286.1:0-1701 GCF_000622305.1 Nannospalax galili
ATATATATATATATATATATAAAATCTCCAAGGTTGACTTTCAAATAACTTGCATTCTAGAGACACATCAATATAGACCAGATAACCAACATAACTTTTTTAATTGAAATTTGTGCATTTCATATGTCTTAAACATATTTAGTCCCCCACTCCTATTTGCAACAACCCCCCCCATAGCCTCCCCACTGGATTTCATACATTCTATCATATATTCTAAGGTCTATCAAGTCAAGTTTTTGTTCCCAGATGTCCCTTGGTGTGACTTCATCCACTGGAACCTGGTCAGCCTGCCTAGGATTACTCCCTTCAAGAAGACAAACTCTCCATTACCCAGCTGTGATCAGCTGCCAGTAGTTCCTCAGCTAAGGTCTATAACGTGATTGTGTTAATCTGAAAGGAATCTTCAGACCAAAAAGAGCCCTGGTAGCCAATGAGTACAGCAATAAGTAGACCGACGAGTGGTGACTTTAAGTTGCGCAGAGCCCTAGGGAGAGGAAGAAGAACCAGGAGGCTAATTAACATATTTGGTTTCTGGAGTTAGAGGGGAGTGGAAGGCCTCTTTAAGATGTTTCTGTACCTGTATCTTTGTGTCCAGTTGGAGGTTTTACTACTTTGTAGACGGAGAATAAATTGTGCTCTAAGGAAGTGCTACCCCAACAACGTTAAAAGATTGCTGTAGTTCCTGAAATTATGTCACGCATCATTTTAACTAACAAGGTCATCCTCCTTCCGTGTATTTATCCAAAAGGGAATTTACTACACAAATTAAATATAGAACAGCTTCATGTGTAGTCTTTAATGTTTGATAGGCAGTTAATGTAATCCATAAATTATCTAAGACAGCAGCTGAGCCATTTGTTTGATTTTTCTCTCATTTGTTACTTTCTTAAAACAGGTCTTCTACAAGCAGGAAACCTAATTACTACCTTCCCCTCATCATTCTGCAGATAGTACTCTGATAGAAATAATACTAGACCACACTGTGAGAGATGAGGACACCATGCCGATAGGCTGAGCAACATGGATAATCTGAGTGCTGATGTTCTGGGCTTGTTATTAGAGCTTTCTGTCATCTCAGCTTAGATGGTTTGTATGAAAAAAATCCTTAATTTGCTCAGCACGTTACATATAGCTGATGGACTGATTTTTAAGAAAGACTCTAGAATTACAGTTGAAACCGTCGTTGGAAGTAACTCAATATTAAACAGGGAGACCAGAGTAACCACAACATGCAACTCTGGAAGACAGCTCCAATTTATGTCTTCTGCATATGACCTACTTTAATGAGGAAAGAAAATCATAAAATTAGCTTCTATCTAATAGTCTGAAAGTTGGTTGTGACAAGTGTTGCTGAAGACAAAGGAAACATTACCTCATGCTGGTGGCGTGGAGTCTTATGGGAATGGGAAGGTCCCAGCACTGAGCAGCTGGTAATCAAAACCCACCCTGTCAATGTCAACCACAGGCCATCTTCCTCATTTGCCAGAGAAAACACAGTCACACTTTGCTTACAGTGTCTGGTGTCAGAATGACCAAACTGTTGGCTCCCCTCCCTTTAGGACTGTGGCAAGAGAGCCAAGGCATACAAGCAGCGTGCCCACCCTGCCAGCTGCGGGCCAGAAGGAAGTAAAGAATGCTGCAAGTTATGAGTCATTGCTTTGAAGTGTTTAGAAGCCAAAATAAGACAAAGAGATTTTTTTT
>NW_008478287.1:0-1701 GCF_000622305.1 Nannospalax galili
TTTTTTTTTTTTTTTTTTTTTTTTTTTTTTTTGTTTCTTTTTTGGAACATTTATTTTCTTTTAAAATTTTATTGGTGACAGCCAAAAATTGGAGCAAAGAAACCAATGAGTCAGTTTTGTTTATGTGAGAAAATGATGGTAGTTTGATAGAAAAAGGACAGGTGGAGAGATGTGAATTTCAGTAGGATTAAGACTTGAGTTGACATAGGTGGCAAAGAGGAAATAAAGCTGATTCCAGGATTTTTGAGTAATAGTAAAGTGAACTGGTCAGATGCGGGGAGGGAGCAGATTTTGTTGTAGAATAAAATCAGATGATTTTTGGTTTGTTAAATTTGCAGTATTAAGATATCCAGGTGAAGATGCCAAGTGGGCAGTTGGATTTTGAGTAGGGCTTTGAGATGGGATGAGGACTTGAGGTATACAGATTGAAGAGTCCGGGGATATATAGATAGATAGCACTTGAAGCCAGGACTGTAGAAATCACTTTGGAGAGAATTGTAGATGCAAGGTTGAACACCCAGGACCTGAGTCTTTGGTTCTCCTACATCTTGAGGCTGAGCAAAGGAACTGGCACTGTTATTACTGAAGAACATAATCAGAACACCTGAGGAAATACAGTGAGGTTTGATATAACCCGAGGAAAAGAGTGGACATACCTGGATCCACTGCTGTCCAAGAGGCCAAACAAGGTGAGACCGTTGGACTTAGTGTCCTGTGGTCACTGTGACCTTGACAAGAACAGGCTCAGTCAGGGGGTGGGTCTCAAGATGAGGTCAGAACTGGTTGATGTCTTACTCTGCTCATTCATAGGAAAATAAGCATTCTTCCCTGTTCTACTGTGTTGAGGGCAGGCACTGAGCCTTACCAGACAACAGCTCTCAGTTCTGAAGTTGGCATGGTGAATAATAGGTCCAGTGGTAAATATCAAGTCAAACTAGTAGCTGTTTTTGTATGTTGGTCATTATAAGCCTAAACACAAACATTTTCTGTATATTCCTAGCATGAAAATTTTGTATGTGGTTTTATAATTTCAAATGTAGTTATTACTTCTTTTACTTTTAAAATGAAAGTTTGGGGTTTTTTTAGTGTTTCTTAAACAGTGCTCCTTTTATGTATACTGATTTTCAGGACACTTTTAGGGTTAGTTTTATTTTCATCACAACAGTAGGACAGGTGTTGTTGCTGTCCACTAACAGAAAAGTAAATGGAGACACGGGTTAACAACTTAGCCCGTGACGGGCTGGAGAGGTGGCTTGGTGGTTAAGAGCACTGGCGTCTTCCAGAGGACCTGGGTTTGGTTCCCAGCACCCACATGAGGGCTAACAACCATCATTTAACTCCAGTTCCCTGACACCCTTTTCTGGCATCCACAGGCACTGCAGGCAGATGGAGCACTTTACATACATATGCAGGCAAAACACTCATACACATTAAAACTAAATTCAAATTAAATTTCCTAGCCCATGGAGAGTCCCCCCAAATTAGTGATGAATGAAAGGGAACAAGGTAAAGGATTTCCCTTTATTAAGCTAATCTGAGCCAGGTGTGGTGACATAGACCTTGAGTCCCAGCACCCAGGAAGCAGAGGCAGGCAGATCTCTAAGTCAAAGCCAGCCTGGTCTGCAAAGTGAGTTCAGAGCCAGAGCCAGAGCCAGCTGAGGCTACAGGGAGATGGTCTCAAAAAGATCCAAAAAAAAAAAA
>NW_008478288.1:0-1701 GCF_000622305.1 Nannospalax galili
TTTGGTTTGGTTGTCTTAAAGTTCTGGTCTCTGTTGCAGAGTGCACACAACTTGGTTCATCTCATTTCATTACAATCTATTATTGCGCTTGAACTAACATTGTACTTGCATATTAAACTGCTACAAACCCTTCTTAAAAGGTGTCAAACTATGAATGATACATAGAAATAATTCATAGCATCGCTTATTTGGCACTTAAAAAGCAAATGGTTCTTGACACCTTAGATAACTGATCTTATTTTTGCCGAAGTCAGAGCACGTGACTTAGTTTCAAACTTCAGTTGTAATCTCTTTGAGAATATGTCCCATGTTGAAAACATAATTAACACTAGGACAAGGCATCATATGCAGAGTTAACCTATTTCCCTTGCTACAAGGATATTTTCGGTTGAAATATTTCAGGGTTCTCCTTTGACTGGTGTATAAGCAGTGCTTGATGCCTGCCAAGTAGTTCACCTGCTACTTAGATCCCTCCAGCACTTACCCCAGATTCACAATCTAGCAGTAAAGACTTTAATGTGTAGCATATCAGGGACCTCTGCTCCACAGACCAGGGCCACTGTTTGCCCTAATGAGATGGTGCTTATGCCTTGACTTTCATTCAGTGTTTTGGGTGTCACTCGTGAGTATGTGTTAGGTACTAAATGATCTGTCTTACTGTTATCATTGTTACAAATAATAATGGCTATAGTTAATTAATAACTTCTCATGTTGCAATTTAACATTTATAATTACCTACCGAGGGAATCATTATTAGTCCTACTTTACAAATGAGGCAACAAGCTCAGTGAATATAAATAACTCCATCCAAGGAAAGCTGCTGTAAGCAGAGGAGACAATTTTCTAACCCAGTCACTGCAGACTTCATGTTTGGAAAGGCAGAGTGGGAAACTCAGAAAACAGGATGAAAGATTTGTCTCTGCAGGGAACAGAAGGAGGGCACTCCTGGCTAGGACGGGGAACATCCAAGGTTTGTTGGACATGGATTCACCTGTAGCTCTGGATTTTACTTTTGTCTGTTGCCCCCTGGTTTAATTATAGATGAGAACTCTCTGGAAGTGGCATTCTTTTTTATTTTATTGTCTTTTTTTTAAGCCTCTAATATACCTGTAGTAAGTTCAGCTGGAGCAAGGTAAATTGGGCCTTCCTGACCAGAGGCACTGTCTGATTTAAACTCAGCAGGGGATACTTTTGGACCCCTTTCCCTAAGGAAAAGCCCCCTTATCTGATTCCTGGCTTTAATGTAAGAATTTTCATACTCTCTATTTTAATCATTTTGGGTGGTGGTTTTTCAGTTTGGTTTGTTTTGTTTAAAAATGGGGGAAATGCCTCAATTACAACATATGCAGCTTCAGTCTAGCAACAGAGAAGCTTTCTCAGACTCCAAGGGCAAGAACAAGTTGATATTTCACAGAGTGGGGAACTTTAGGGACTGGCTCAGTCAGCAAAGTGATTGCTATACAAGCCTGAGGATCTGAGTTCCACACCCAGCACCTACCTAAGAAGGTGGGCATTACAAGGTGTGCCTGTAATCCCAGCAATGGGGAGGTAGACATGGGAGGATCCCAGAGCTTGCAGGCCAACCAATCCAGCCAAATCAGTGAGCTTCAGGTTCAGTGAGAGACTGTCTCAGAAATAACAAATGAGGGCCTGGAGAGATTGCTCAGTGGTTAAGAACACTGACTGTTCTAGCAGAAGACC
>NW_008478289.1:0-1696 GCF_000622305.1 Nannospalax galili
ACCAGAGTTACAGACAGTTGTTAGCCACCATGTGGGTGCTGGGAATCGAACCCTAGTCCTCTGCGGGAGCAGTCAGTGCTCTTAACCGCTGAGTCATCTCTCCAACCCTGGAAATCTAATTCTCTAAATCAGAGATGAGGCCTTTGGAAAGAAGTTCGGTTTGGATGAGGCCATAAGGAGAGACTCCCAAGATGGCACGAGTTTTAATAAGAAAAGGCTTAAGCTAGCAGCTTCCCCGTCTCACCATGTGAGGCACACCACTATGTTACGATACAGCAGGAAGCCTCATCAGATGCCGAGTGAGGTGGAAGCCCCACAATCCTGGACTTCCCAGCCTCCAGAACTGTTGAGTCAAATGAACCCGTTGTTTCTAAATCACCTGACTCAGGCATTATTACAGCAACAGAAGATGCCCAAGACAGTTTTCCTTTCCCTCTTCCTCTGGTTGTATGTTCAGTCTGTACCACACTCAACAAAACAACATATGGGAGTTGGTGAGTGAAAGAATCCAGCACATGGTAGCTTGTCTCTGTTTAGTTCTCAGAAGCTCAGTGAAAGCTATTCCAAGGAACGTTGTCCTTGGCTGAAGCGGGCTCTATATGTCTAGATTGTAGTAGCAGCTTCCAGATCCAGAGTTGCAGCTGAGGAAACCACAGTAGTCACAAGCTGGCATGCAAAGACTGTAATGTGATCTTCTGGTATCAAAGGGACAAAAAAGTCCCTCAGCAGAGATTACAGGAAGGCAGCTAACTCATCCCTCTGTTTTCCACTCCCTTTCATCCTCTTCAACATCCCATTTCTGTCTTTCCTGGGATTGAAGAGTGGTTATGTAATTTCTCTTCATGGACAGTTAACTTTCCATTATCCACACTGTGGCATTGAAAACTCCTATGCTAAACCCTCTGCCATCAGACACATTACCATAGCACCAGCCAGTTCTCTGACCCTTCCAGTACATGCTTAAAAGCAAGTGACTACATATGCATTATAAAATTAGCCAAGCCAACTAGGCAAACATATGCATTTCAAAGTTGTTCATAAATGTGGAATTACCAGAGCCACCACTCTCCTCTCTTGGGATACTAATAAAATTTTTATTTGAAGACTATTAAATTGTTCTTTAGCTTCCTCTTTTCTAGGATAAATCATCTCTTTTTTCTCCATCTGTAGCAAGAATAAGAATCACTCCACCTCCATCCCACCCCTGGTCCACAGATTACAGGGTGCAATAAACCGTCAAAGATATTGATTCTGCAGAAGCACAAGGAAAATGAGCTTCAACATTCCTGCCAAGTGTTGTCAAGGACAGATGATGACTCTTGTTAGCAAGATACCACTGATGGTCAAAAGTACGCACAGGATATGGTTTGGAAAGACCTTCGAAGTTAAATTGGTTAGCATGTTGATGTGGTGAGGTGACAAATTACATGTACTAGACTCTGGAATGGGGGAGAAGAAAAAGAGGTCTCTTGGGGAGAGGGAGAGGGAATGGATACAATAGGGCTGCAAGCTAGGGCCTGAGGTAAAGCTGATCAACCTGAAACACTGCATAGTACCAGTCACTGAAGAACATCCCATTGTGACATCATAGGGCTGCAAGCTAGGGCCTAAGGTAAAAGCTGACCAACCTGAAACACTTCTCCTGTTCTAAGTCATGCCAAAATCTTCATCCATTGACCTCAAACTCTTATGATAA
>NW_008478290.1:0-1702 GCF_000622305.1 Nannospalax galili
TTAATTAATTAATTAATTAATTAATTAATTAACACGTGTGTGTGTCTGTGCGTGTCTGTGTGTATGTGTGTGTGTCTGTGTGTCTGTATGTATAGCTCAGAGGACAAATTTTGAGAGTCAGTTCTCTCCATCTCCCCTTCCATTATGTGTTCCTGGGCTTGAACTCAGGTCACCAGGCTTGGCATCAAGTGCCCTTACCATCTTGCTGGCCTGGACAATTTTATTTTTCTGCTGGGAATCTGCTTTCTAGGGACCGAAGCTGCCCTCCACTCTTGCGCTTCCCTCTGTCAGCTGGCTCCTGCCGGCACTTTTGTAGCTTGAAGCAATTGTCTCTGCTTGAAGGACTGACGTCCCTCTGGATAGCTGTTTAATTTTTAGTGCCGGGAGTGAACCTAGCTCAGAACAGGCGGGCAGCATCCAGAGGGCAGTACTGTCAACCATCTGTCCTGCAGCTACAGGTGTGCTATGAAGCCATTCATTTCCTGCAGAGAGAACTGAGCTCAGGCCCATCCGCAGAAGAAAACATCAGTGGCTCCATGGGAGCTGAGGAGGACGAGATAGAGCTTGGCAACAGAGACACGTGACTATCTGTGGCACATGCCCAGAAAATGGGGTGGTGTTGCTCAATTTCCTCTCCTGTAAGGTAGAGCTAGGCTGTTCATGAGCATTTACTATGTGCACACCACACTGGCTCTGGCCTCCAGCGTCTGGATTTGAATCTTGACTTGGTCCTTCAACTAAACCTTTTCCACATTAGAATGTCTTCCTAACACACCATGCACCTCCCTGGTACTGCCTCATCTTCTAAAAGCACAACCAAACAAGAAGCTTTTATATGACGAAGGGCTTCTTACATCCCTCCTTCTCTCTCTTGACTAAGCTACTTGGTCTTTCTCAGTCTTGGTTTCTTTATTTGCAAACAGGGAGTGGTCACAGATAGGTAGTGTGGTGGCACTGTGTTGGAAGGTCAGGTGAACTGCTTTGAACATGGCATATGTTATTGGAAGACAGTGTGCATGCACATCAAACATTATCATCATCACCATCACCATTATAATCATCAGCATCCCTATCACCATCACCATCACCTTAACCATTATCATCTTCATTACTACCATCACCATCATCACCACCATCATCATCATCACTGTCATCATGATCATCATCACGGCCATCATGATCACCCCCATCACCACCACCACCACCACCACCATCATCATCATCATAACCATCATTGCGTTACCACCACACCACCACCATCACCACCACCACCATGACCACCATTATCATGATCACCATCATCATTATCATCATTACCATCACTATCACTGCATCATTATGGCCACCACCATGATCACCACCACCACCAGCACCATCATCATCACCATTATCAATGCATCATCATCACCACCATGATTATCATCATCATCACCATCATCACTGCATCATTACCACCACCACCATCATCTTCATCACCTCCGACATCATCATAATCGTTAACATCATCACTACCATTATCATAATATTATCATCGTCCCTATTACCATCATCATCACCTTCATTACTGCCATCACCGTCATCATCATTATGATAACCACTGCCATCATCACCACTGTCACTATCATCATTACCATCATCATCATCACTGCCATCACAATCACCATCATCATCACCACCACCATCATCATCATCACCATCATAC
>NW_008478291.1:0-1702 GCF_000622305.1 Nannospalax galili
CGTACCTGTTCAGGTGTTTGCTTACTTGCTTGTTTTGGTGCTGGGGACAGAACCCAGGACCATGTGCATGTTAGACAATTATTCACCTCTTGACGGTTATTGGGGGTTTTGAGTTTTCTAGTTCTGAGCCATTATGAATAATCCTTTCATGGACAGTTATATAAATGTCTTTGTGTGGACATGTTTCCATTTCCAAATGGAAAATATCTTGGTCTGAGATTTGTGGGGCATGTGATTAAGTCATTAAATAATGTCAAAGTGTTAGCATTATAAAACTGTCACTTTCCAAAGCTGGGCAGTAGTGTACTTCTATCACAACACGTAAGAATTTCAGTTCCTCCGTAACCTACACACGCCTGGACCGTCCTTGTTCTCGAAGAGCAGGCACACTAGTGGGTGTGCCAAGGGGTCGCTGAAGTCATGGCTTTCATTTTCCTGGCGACTACAGTTGATGAGTCTTCTCACTTGATCATCCATAGCCCCTTTTGAATGTTTGTAACTCTTCTTGATCATTATTATTTTTAATTTGTATAATGCTGAAATGGGTTGTGTTTTCTTCCAATCTACAGCTTCTCTTTTTGTTTTCTTAATTTGTACTCTAAGAAATAAAGTTTTAGAATTTTGGTAAATCCCATCTTATTATTTATTTTCTTTTATACCAGTTAATTTTAAGTATACCAAAAGCAAATCTCCCATGGAGCGAAATGTTACTCTCAATCTCTGCCCATCCCTCTTTTTCATCTTCTCAATTCTTCATCCTTCGCAATCCTGAGTATGAAACATATTCGTGACCACCACGGCGGTGCAGCACTTTTAAAGACGTAACCTAAGTCAACAAGCCAGGGTCAGCAAAGGCAGCTATTAGCAAACTAGTGTTGAGAACCAAAACCAAGAAAAGCAAAAGTCTATGGATTATAAACTGGAGAAGAAGGATGGTAGGAACAGGGAGTCACTTGACTGTGAGAACCTGCTGGAAGCATGTTTGCATCTGCGTGGGGCTTGAGCCCAGAAAGACCGTCAACGCTCAGATTCGCTCAACCTGAAGTGAACGAAAATCTGAGAAAACATGTGAAACAGCCGTCTAAGACATCAGCTATCAGGTGACAGAGAACAGTGACTCCTTATGGATGCCACCATAGCATATGAACATGCTCAGCATCCCTAGTCTTCAGGGAGATGCAAATTAAAACCATAATGAGGGACTACTTCACTCCTGTTAGAGTGTCTAAAATGATAACGACTGGCCGTACTAAGCCTTGGCAAGGATGCTAGGGAATTTGAACACTGCACACTGCTGACGGGAGCTTTCAGCCACTTTAAAAACACTGCTGTCTGTGCTTCAAAACATTAAACACATCCTTATATGACTTAGCCTGTATTACCCTCTGCTCCTGTGTCACACAGATGAGAACATGCTCACTGCCAGTTTTTCTGCTTGAACATTCACAGTAGTGATATAGTTGTTCAAGTGCTCAACTTGGCTTCCCAAGGGATGTTTGGCAATAGAGACACTTTTGAATGTCACTTTGTTAGGTACAATGGGCCTGTGATGTGGTTAGTGACAAGCAAGTCTTCCTTGCCCTACAATACGTAGAGCAGTACACTCCAGCACAAAGTTATCTAGCTTAAATGTCAATCATACCAAGGCTGAAAAGGTGTCTGTAACCCCCAAAGTGAACAACCCAAATGCCCATCAACAAGT
>NW_008478292.1:0-1693 GCF_000622305.1 Nannospalax galili
GGCTACAGGGAGACCCTGTCTCAAAAAGACCAAAAAAAAAAAAAACCCAGAAAAGAGGCATTATGCTTTTCTGGGTAATTCAGAAAAGTGGACAGACTTTGGAAGCTACCAGCTTCAGCCTGGCAAGCTACTGTGGGGTTCTGGGGATGAAAAGCACAACACATCACTGAAGGACTAACTGTTCTGCCTGCCTCTTTAGCCTGGAGTGGTCTTTTGGCCTGATGATTGAGACCCAACTGGAATGTTAGGTCTCCATCTGGGCCAAAGATCTGCTCTCCACCAGAAGGAGGCTGTTCTTAGTGGACCTTTATTGCTACTCTAGCAGTGTCACACAACACAAGGATTTTTCTCTCTGACTTCTTTCAGTTAGCACATTGCGTTTAAGGCTCAAGTATCAGGGCATATATCAAGACTTAGTTTCTCTTCATTGCCATGTGCTTTGCCACTGTTTGGATATACCATATTTGGCTTATACATCCCCCAGGTGAGGGATCCTTAGGTTTTCTTTCCTATTTAGTTTTTATTCATAACCATAAACTTAACTCTGAAATCCAGCTAGACTCAGAGGAGAACAAGAAAAAGGAACCCAAAGAACTGTAATGAGAGCACAAAGATTATGGGACATTTCGAGAGGGACGGCAGAGGGTGCTCTCCTGAGCTACATAAGGAATGGTCTGGTGGTAAAGACACACTCAAGTTAAAAGCATTAGAGCTGTCCACAGTTGGCAATTGTGATCTTCTTGCTGGTCTTGCCATTCCTGGACCCAAAGAGCTCCAAGGTTTCTACAACACTCATGCCTTCTCACCTTCCCAAAGACCATGTGTTTGCCATCCAACCCTCAGTCTTGGCAGTGCAGATGAAAAACGGAACCATTTGTGTTTGGCCCAGCATTTTCCATGGACAAGATACAAAGACCTGTATGCTTCGGGATGAAGCTCTCATCCTTGAACTTCTCTCCATAGATGGTCTTCCCACCAGTGTCATTGTGGCGTGTGAAGTCACCACCCTGGCACACGAATCCTTGAATTATTCTATTAAAGGAGACCCCTTATAAGCAAATCCTTTTTCTTCAATGCTCAGAGCATGAAATTTTTCTGCTGTCTTTGAAACTTTGTCTGGGAACATCTTGAAAAAGACGAAATCCAAACTGCTGTCAAACTGTTTTTCCAAAGCAAATTCACTTGTACCACATTCTTGCCACATTCGCTATTATCTGGCCCTCTGTTTCTAGCTACCCTAGGGTATACGAATGTTCATAGAATAAGTCCTCCCAACCCCAGTCATCCAGAATGGGACTCAGAGAACATGAGGAGAGTTAATAAAGCACTGTTCTAACTGCTCTACTGATCAGGCCACATAATCCCCTAAGAAGCCGTGGGCCTGTTCTATTGCTGCCACATTCCATCATTAGAAGGCCAAGTTCAGAGAAGACTGATTCTTTGGTCAAGGTCGTTCAGCAGAGTCAGCAAGCAAACCAGCCAGTCTGGTTCTAGAGTGTGGAACTTCATCTTTCTGACCCTGCCTGGTTCAGGCTACCCGTGCCTGGCAGAATCGCTGTGTCTCTGAACCACAATGGAAATAGAGCTGATTCTGATGACACTGAGGTAAAGCTGTGTCCCCATCCCTCCTCCTGAATGAACAGCTCAATTCATTCCTCACCACTGTTTCCCATGAGAAAAAGAAATTTTTTCT
>NW_008478293.1:0-1701 GCF_000622305.1 Nannospalax galili
CCAAGTTAGGGCTCCAGGGCAGACATTAAGGCAGGTTTGAGGATCAAAAGCACAGCCCAGATGACCCAGAGCATTCCTGTAATTGCTTTAACTTGTTTACCACAAGGGACTGCTGGTCCCAAGGGCACATTCAAGGCTATTTGGCCCAAGGCAAATATTTTAATTGCCCCAGCATGAGGGTGCCTAAGGTACCAAAGCAATGAGGGGTAGATATGTTACCTATTATTTGGAAACTGAGTTTTAGACATCCACGTTGTTTTGATGTCAGTACAGCCTAGGAAGGAGGATTCTTCAGACAAAGCAAGCTCTTCAAGAAAAAGCAAGGAGCCCTCTGGATTCAATCACAACCCCAAGAGGACCTGCAGGCATCAGGCAACCCAGGGGCCCTGACTTTATGTCATTTGGACACACAGTAATCTAACACACCAGGTGCTTAGCAGCAGAGGGGAGCACATTCATCTGGTGATTCGCTGTTGCAAATCCCAGCTCCTGTCTCCTCTTCTACATGAGAACACTAGAGCCGGCTGTAATAATATAAAACATGGAAAGCAAAAAGAATTAAAGTCTCCCCATCAAGATATACAGAGTTCTGGTCTGGGAGTCTACTCATCTCTACCATCTCTACTGCTGGTCCAGACTCAGCCACATGCTTACCAGCTGGGTAAACTTCAACAGAATCTCGGTTTCTTTCATCTATGAAAAATGGCACCATTCCTCAGACTGGCCTTCCATTTATAATCCTCCCGCCTCAGCCTCCGGGCTGAGATTACAGGCATGTTTCCTACCCAGCAGCAGCATGTTGTGAAAAACCAATCCAGCTCCTATTGATCACATTGGGACTCACAGGCATGGTCCAGAAGTCTCCTATCCAACACAATAAGAAGGCCAAGAGATTCACAGGTAAATGTAAACAGCTATCTTTGCAGGCTAGAGCCCTTATACTCCTACTGGTGAGACCGATAAAATGAGACCCTATATCTCAATACTTCCCCCACCCCCTGCATAAGAGTTTGCTCCCTGGACCTGGGTGTACTAATATTCACAAAACGCTAATCCTGCAGAAGAGCCTAAAAGGTCAGTTGCTTGGGGTCTGCCATTGCAGCACTCAAAGGATGTGGGTTGCTTCTGTATACCTCTACAGTATAAAACAGCTCCTTATTGGAATCAAGTACTAGTCTTGAACCCAGAAACTACTCACCCACCAATAAACTATGGTTCCATCCTGGGCCAAAAAAGATAATAGTGCATCACTATATGTGCAATTGCACCCTTCTGTAATTCTTTTCATAAAGGCATTATGGGTTGGGATTAGGGATTATAGTACCAAAACCCATTCATTCATAAAGAATCATGTTCTAGGGGTTGGGGATTTAGGCAAATGGTAGACAGCTTTCCTAGGCTCAATCCTAGTACTGGGGGGAAAAATTACATTCTACCAAGAAGCCAATCTTAATTTGGTGCCAAAAGACTGGCAGTGGGCCAGTGGGTAAAGGCACATGCCACCAAGTCTGACAACCTGAATGTCATCCCTGGAACTCACATGGGAGGAGAAATCTGACTCCTATAAGTTGTCCTCTACTCCACATGTGCTTCCAGACCACATGTGCCCACGTGGGAACACACACTCTAAATAAAATATATTAAAATTAAAATTAAGGGGCTGGGGAGATGGCTCAGCAGTTAAGAGCACTGACTGCTCTT
>NW_008478294.1:0-1702 GCF_000622305.1 Nannospalax galili
GGGGGGATATGCACATGCCACAACACACATGTGGAAGCCGGAGAAGAGCGTGAGGCATCAGTTCTCCCTTCCACCATGTGAAACTCAGTGGTCACTGAGTTTCTGTAAGGCTTGGTGCAAGTGGCCTCATCCATGGATCCATCTCACCAGCCCAGTCATGGAGTGCTGATTCCTCAGTCAGCCTTTTAGACTCTAACATGTGTCTTTCTTTTTGGAAGCTTCAGTTTTCAATTTCCATAAAGAAACTTTGGTTTTGTTCTCTTTTTTAAGTGCCTTGGTCAGAGGGAGAGGTACGTTTCTTGGGCAGGGATGGTTACACAAGTTTTTCCATGTACTTTCAATCACATCTCATAACTACTCCAGTGTGGACTGTTGGCCTGGGTGACTTTATTGACCCAGGCATCACAAAGAACCTCAGGAAGTCCGTTGCTATCTCAGGGGTGTTTTCAGTCCTGGTCTTTCCTACAGTCTCAGCATGGCTGCGTGTCTCAGCTGCCAGCGGCTCTCTCCTGTGTGGGCTGCATTCCTCCCCAGCATCCAGGGGTCCTGGTCTTGGTCTGGTCAGAGTTCTGATTTTGCCTTCAATGCTCAACTGTTTAGTATTTAACGTTAACATGCCTAAAAGTCTCCTGAAAGTCTGTTCCATTGTCACTCTGTATACGTATGTTTTCCTTCCTACATGGATACTGCATGCCCTCCATTCCCAATCTCCAGCTGAGACCTGGATTTGTGTTTCAAACATGAATCAAGAGTCAATGTCATGAATTCTCTCAGAAGCTCTTCACACAGTATAACCAAATGGTCACAACTCCCCCTCCTCCACCAGAAGGTTCACCTTCTTGTAATCATCCACGTCTCCTTCATTGAAGGAAATAACATAGCTGTGCAGAATCTTGATGGCCCCTTCTCCCGTAACTTCATCAGCTGACAAGTTAGTCAGATTCTCCCTGAAGAATATCTTAAAATGTCTACTGTGTCTGTCTATGAGAGAAGAGAGCCAAGCTCTTCATCTGTGCCCACATTTGTAGGGCTCTCCCCGACCACAAACCAGTTTATTCCCCTCCCTACACCAAGTCATTCCATCATATCACCAGCTTGAAAAATCTAGTATCTTTCCACTCTCTCACTTGGGATCTTGACCCAAACTGTTTGAAGACCTTAGAAGACTCAGACGCCCTAGGCCCTATTTATGCCTGTCCTGTATTTCAGCATGTTGGCCATATTCAACGAGCCCAAATCCCACATAGCTTCTCCGCCCGTTCTGGATGAAGTACCTCTCCCCCTTTAGATCTCACCTCACCCATCACACCCATAGAAGGGAGCTTGCCCAATATTCCCACCTAGCTCAAATCTTATAGAATGTGTCCCCTTCCCAAGGTTATATTTGGGAGGCTGGAGAGAAGACTCAATGGTTAAGAGCAGTGACTGCTTTTGCTGAGGACCCAGGTTCCACTCCCATCACCCACATGGTGGGTGACAACCATTGATAATCCCAGTTCCAGGGGATCTGATGCCCTCTTCTGGACTCCATGGACACTGCACACATACAGTACACATACATGCATGTAGGTAAAACACTTATACACATAAAATAAAATATAAATCTATGAAATCCAGTGGGGGGCAATGGGAGGTGCAGATGGGGAGGGGAGTCTAAATATGATTAAGATGCATTGTATGAAATGCACAAAAATTCAATTAA
>NW_008478295.1:0-1704 GCF_000622305.1 Nannospalax galili
CAATGCCCACTGGCCTCAGCGTCCCTAAAATGACACAGAGAGGCAGCCAGCTCCTGCAGTGCACGGTGAGCGTCTGCTCAGCAGGCCGGCAACAGGAAGCCAGGTCACTCCATGGAGAAGTTCAGTTCTCACCTTAGGTCTAGAACGAAGCCAGTTCATAGACCAGAAGCCCTTGGCTGGAGACACCAGGCACACCTGGGGGGTGGGTGGGGGGCTGGTGGCTGAAGCCTTGGTCTCTGCAGCTTTTTCTGAAAGACTGTGGTCATATACTAGAGTGGCTGTGTTCTGGGTGAAAGAACATGCCCAGATCCCTCAGGGTTTCCAGACTCCCTGTAAATTGACAGCATTCTCAGAGCCCCCCCTCTGCCTTGTGATGACTCCCCATACCAAGGCCAATGACACTCATGCATTTGGGGCAAACTTAAGAGTTCTTCTAGGCCCCACCGGATGCAAATTCACCTTCCAGTTTCCCTCCAAGCTCCAGAGTTTATCGGAGGGACAGGTATCATGAGCAGTGCAGACTGAGTGTCCATGTGGAACGAGGGTTGTTACACTGGAAAGCACCACACAAGACACACTGGGACATCCCCCACATACCAAAGCATTAAACTAAAAGCTAAGAACATCCTTGGAGAGATTATAGATTAGATTCATCACCAAAGACTTGGAGGATTCTGGGGTGGTAATAGAAATTCAATAGTTACTTAACTATACTTTTTTTTTTACTATGAAGAAGCTGGGATCTTAGAGAGAGAGTCTGGATTATTATAAATTTAGTCGATTGGTAGCTCTAATTGAGGCTGCCATTTCAAACATGTTTGCCTTGCTAGAGCGATCAATATGTCTCCTGAAACACAGTTTGTAAGTATTGATCTGACAAATTATCTTTCCTCTATACCAATCTGCAGTCCTGCTCTCCTGGAGGGCTGGTTTCAGCCTGGCAGGGCCACTAATGCACTTCACAGCTTTGCCTCCGGGCGACGCTCCCTTTCCCATACTTTGCCATCAGCAATCCTCACTGACACCATCCCCTGGCAGCCCAGGAAGACTACACGGCTTCTACCACTCTGACAAACCTGCATATTAGACCTGGAAGTAACGTGTCAGATGCCTCCATAAGATGTGCATCAGCCAGAGAGTGGGGGCAAAAACCCTCCCAGGAAAATTTAGAGGTGTATCATATCCTTGGGTTTCTACAGCATGTTGAAGTAAGCCCTCCAATGTGAAAAACAAGCTGCTGGAAATTTTTAATGCCTGCACTGAGAAGGAAGCATGATGCTGGTACGTATCACATATTGAGGCTGTGTGTAGCATGTATACCACACACTCTAACCTGATGCCAGGATTTCCTGTGAGAGCAGCACATCTGGGTGGGGAGCAGAACAGAGAAAGCTCTGCAGAGCCCAGCCTCACGGCTGCCACTGGGCCCTATGGTACCCAGGCCTCCTCTACAGAGCATGGTGCTGATGGAGCACCAGCTTTGACCACAGATGTGGTTCTCACACTTTAGTAAGCACCAGCACGCTCTAGAGTTACAGAAACACAGACTGCTGGGGCCAGTCCCAGAGTCCCTCATTCAGTGGGTCCAGGAATTTACATTTCTAATAAGTTCCCAGACAATAATGTCCCCATACTTATTGAGTCCTGATGCTATCATGCCTGTGAGTAAAGATATTCTTTCTCGGGGCTGGAGAGATGGCTCAG
>NW_008478296.1:0-1704 GCF_000622305.1 Nannospalax galili
ACATTTTCTCGCTGCCAAATCCTTTGTATCATGGAGAAAAGTCACAGCCCCGAGTCCAAGCCATTAGGTGATTAATAGCTCTTATTGGAAATGAACACACAAATGCATGGATGATGGATAGATAGATGGACAGAGGAATGGCTCATTCACCTACAAAAGATGCAAAGAGCTCATCATGCCACAAACTTGGCTTTTGGACAGTGCTTATTTCAGAGATGAAGTTTTGATCATGGAATTTGAAGGAGAGGTGAGAAAGGTTTGTTTTGGAACTTTTTAAATAATTGATTTTATTATTATGGGGGTGGGATGTGTGCGTGCCACGGCATGCGTGTGGAGGTCAGAGACCAACTTTGGCGAATTGGCTCTCTCCTTCCACTGTGGTTAGAACTTAAGTCTTGAGGTTTGCATGGGAAGGACTTTCACCCACTGAGCCATCTTGCTAGCCCAGGAAGTACTTCTTTCTGGTGCTCTTCAACTCTTTGTGTAGTTGAGAGCGTGGAGAAACACAGTCAAGTGAAAGAACTCTTCGACGTGGACTATCTAGGATTGAGTCTGTCTATCCTTTCTACTGATGTCACCTTGAACCATTTCTCTATCAGTAAAATGGAGCTAATCAGCCTATCCAGCTCATAGGATTGTTTTGAAGATCGCCTGGGTTGGTTCATGTACCATCTTCTGTATCCTTGAAGCTCAACAAACACAAGCTCTTCCTTGGTTGCACCAAGAGAAGCCATGACTAAGAGTTCAGAGCCCCTCGTGGACGGAGCACGTCCTGTCTGTGCTTAGGTACTGGGGCTCCTCGGCTCCCTCTCTTGATATTCTCTTCCAGAAAGAGTCCATGCACCTATCAAGTCAGTTTCTCCTTCCTGGGCAGGAGAATAACCACACACTACTCCTGTGTTTAATCACTCTTCCCTGGTCACACAGGCCCTCTAATTTTTCTTCAAACACAGGCTCGCTCCTACGGTAGGAACTGATCATCTGGTAAGGAGTGAACCTCCCTAGAAATGCACACGACAATTTCTTCATCACTTTCAAGTTTTCGCTCAGATGTCACCTAATTGGGGCTGACTTGTGCCACCTGCACAGGGCAGCTCATCCTCTTGACACCCCGACTCCTAAGGCCACTTACCTTGCCTGTCCCTCATATTCAACGTCTTGAACCACTTTCTAGTATAACCTATAGTTACTATTTATTATGTTTATTCTGCATTTCTCCCTCAGAGGGTGAGAACCTTAAGGAAGGGATTTTGGTGCTTTGACTTCATCAAATCACGTGTGCTATAACAGTCTGACAAACAGCACACCCTGAAGGTGATTGCTGAGTGATTGAAACAGATCAATGAGTTCCAAAGCATTGCAGCACACCAAAATGTAAGAAACAAACCAGCAACCTCCCGCCAGCCACCCGAGCCAGAGAATCCAGATTCATTTTGCATCCCTGTCCCTCCTGCACTCTCCAGATCCCAATGGTCAGTGGGTTCATTCTGCCTCTGAAATGTCCTTAGATTCACTTCCATTTTTCATTTCTCCACCAACTGCTTCATTGATTCTTATCGAATAATGTTAATATTTTTCCTTCTTCAGTTCCTTGTTCCATTCTGAATCAAGGGTTGCTTATGTAAAATACAGATTTATTTATATCACTCTAGTACTAAGGAACTTTGAATGCATCCTATCAACTGGGATAAAAATCCTAGTACA
>NW_008478297.1:0-1702 GCF_000622305.1 Nannospalax galili
CTGAGTTCCTACCTTGAACTCCCTGATGAACTGTGACCTGGGAGATGTAAGCCTAATATACCCTTTCCTCCCCAAATTGATATAGGTCAGAGTGTTTTGTCACAGCAATGGAGAAACAAACTAGAACAGATCCTTTGTGATTTGTTTCCAGTTATCCCAGAGTGGCTGCTGATTGTTATTCGGGTTATTTTGTCTGGTCATGTGCCTGGTTATTGATTTTATTTTATTTTTATTCTTTGTGTGTTTATGTGTAAGTGCACATATATGTGGGTGCCAGACATGGATGTTGATGTCTTCATCAGTCCCACTCCACCTTATTTTTTGAGACAGCAACTCTCACTGAACCTGGAACTTTGACTTAGCTGGGCTAGCTTGCCAGCAAGCCCCAGGCATCCTTCTGTCTCTGTCTTCCTGGTGCTTGGATTAAGATGTGCACTGCCACACCTGGCTTTTTTAAAGTAGTTTTCGGGAGATTGAACTCAAGCTCTTGTGGATGCTTGGCAAGCATTTTGCCATCTGAGGCGCCTCCCCAGCTCCCCTGTTATTTTCTGTGTCAGATAATGTGTTTTTATAATTGTAGGAATAATGTGGGGCCGAGGATGCTGTTGTCTTCCGGTAGATTCTGTAGGCCCTGGCAGGTGCCAGAGATGCTGGTGAGTTGGGGGTCACTGACCCCCGTAGAGACCGACTGCTGTTCCTAATAATGGTCATCAAATGTCAGGTCTAGCCTGGGCTCTGATCAGGATCCTTTTCAGTGTCTAGCCCTTGGTGTGTATTCTTTCTGTGGGTGACCTGGTGTCATCAAAGCCCCTCTGTCTACTGCTCCTCCCCTTCTTCACGGGAACGTGCTGTATGTCAGTGGCAGATGTGATCATCACTGGGTGTGTGGTTTCCAGTGGTCTAGATTTGCTGAGTTGCTTATACTGACAGGGCCCTAAGCGTTTCCCCCGGCTCTGTGGGATCTCACCTGCTCCCGACACAGTTAGGAGGGGTTTGCCGGGAGTGTTGGAGTCCCTGCACAGCGCAGCCCCTACTCAGGACACTCAGGTAGTCACTGCGCTGTGACCTGTGGCTCATTTTGAAGGGACACAGATTAGGGGTCCTGAGACCCACAGAAGGAAAGCTACAGTGTTCTTTTGTGATGTCTCACCGCCCGAGCTTCTGTTGGCACTCGCCATTGGGCGCAAAGCACCAGGAGCAGCGCCGATCCCTCTGCATTCTGTTGCTATGGCAGTGGACGTGGCATGGCAGCTCTGCCAACTCTCCCAACTTGGCTGCTGGACTGAAATTTCTTTTTGTGCCGTGATTTGTAACCAATTAATCCTTCTGCCTGGGCGACCCCACCTTAGGCTGACATGCCTCAGGTGCACTCTGCTTCTCTGTGTGGAAGCAGATCTAGTCTTATTGAAAGTGTAAAACAGCTCCGCACCATCAGAGTTCTCTGGAGGGGTCTTGACGCCAAGCCCTCCACCTCCTGGTGGAGCAGCTGGTTCCCTTGAAATGGTGGCAGCAGGCTCTGGAGATGGGGCTCTGTCCACTGCTGCCTCTTCCTCCTCACATCTGATACATGTCAGAAGACAGAAGAGTCATCCCTGGGGAAGAAAGGACGTGAGGCTTTAGTGTCCCCACGACCCTTCTGTCCATGTGGCTTTGCAGAGCCACAGAGAGTGGCCCCACCCAGACCGGCAGACCCTGCACCCAT
>NW_008478298.1:0-1672 GCF_000622305.1 Nannospalax galili
TGTGTGTGTGTGTGTGTGTGTGTGTGTGTGTGTGTGTGTGTGATGTGAAGAGCACTGGTGACATCTTGAGAAGCTTGCTTGTGAACAGGACTCATTTCTTTGTCTTTGCATCCCTCTAAATAGTGGAGAATCCGGGGCAGGAAAGACCGTGAACACCAAGCGGGTCATCCAGTACTTTGCAACAATTGCAGCCACTGGAGACCTTGCCAAGAAGAAGGACGCCAAAATGAAGGTGGGGAGGGAGAAAGGCTAACTCTGTTTCAGCTTCCATCCCAGTCTGTACTTCAGAATGAGGAGTCTTGACCCCAAACTCTCTGCAAGGAAAGGAGAACAGGCTAGGGTGTAAAAGCTTGGTGACAGCTGTGTCTTCTTAGACAACACAGTGTGTGGTTGACCACAGATCCAGAGCCCGAGATTTCTTAGAAGATAAGACTCTTAAGACTTTATAAGGAAGGTCAACTGCGGGGCAGGTCAGAGAGCTTGTTCTTTAACGTTAGACTCACAGACAGCAGCCTGGAAGCACTGTAATGAATACTTGTCTTTTGGCACAATATACTGCAAGGGTATGAAAGAAATACAGGCACTCTCAACAGGAGAATCAAGTTCAAGGAATATCCTGTCAAGAGATCCAACTTCTGACAAACACAATGTGGCTGAGTGCCTCCAGGAGGGCATGCTGTTGACTTGGTTGGACCTCAAGCTGTCAAGTCAGGAAGGGAGAGCCTGGCCTCATCAGAGCAGCCAGGAAGCCAGACTGGCAGTAAAGCTAGAGCAGCTGAACTTTTTGTTTTAAACCCACCCCACTTTGTGCCTTACAAACATATTTTTCCTTCCTCCCTGGATTTCTGGCTTAGGGCACGCTGGAAGATCAAATCATCAGCGCCAACCCCCTTCTGGAGGCCTTCGGCAACGCCAAGACCGTGAGGAACGACAACTCTTCCCGCTTTGTGAGTTTGCCCTTGGTTACGATAGGATCTTCTTGTGCCCTACAAGCAAGGTGCTTGTGCTTGGGGGAACTTGGAGACCACTAGTGAGAAGTGTGAGAGAACAAATAATACACAAGAGACATTTATGAGAAGTTCAATAATCCACAGGTAGTAGAGTAACAGGGGGGCAGGCCCCCAGTAGGCAGAGTTATCAGGTAAGGGATCTCTGGGGCCAGGAGAGTGTCAGGGGGAGGCACATGGAAAGAAGAGGATAAGGGGAAGAGAGAACACACATTCTCTGAGGTGGGAAAGCTATAGAACAGTCCTACAGAGAATCCGTGTAGCAAGTGTGACAAGTCCCAAGGATGAGGCAGAAGATGAGGAGCCCTGGTCAAGAAGGAGGGCATAAGCCACGAGAACGAGTTTGGATTTTACCCTAAGTACAATAGGAAGCTATGGAAGGGTTCTGTAAGCAGGGAAATGACATGGTTTGATTTCCATGTTGAAAAAGCACCCCAGTTGCTTTGTTCGTGAGATGTGGGGAGCACAGGAAAAAGCAAGCATAGCAAATGGAAGAAGAGGAGCAGGGAGAGAATGCTTAAACTCAGAGTGTGGGGTTTGAGGGGCTCCTATGGATGCTGCTCAGGATTCTAGAGGAATCTTTGAGTCCAGGGTACCATTTGGCTGCTCTCTCCCCCTACACAGGGCAAGTTTATCCGCATCCATTTTGGTACCACTGGGAAGCT
>NW_008478299.1:0-1699 GCF_000622305.1 Nannospalax galili
AATGAGGTGTATGAATATTAGCAAATAATCTCAATTACATAAAATAGAGAATGTTTATTGTCTTCATAGAGTGATCCAAAGGTATGAGTTAAAAGAACTGGACTTCATTTTCAGTCAGTCACCTGAATTCTACCCATAACCATTTACTTCTAATCATTAATTCTTAAACACATATATGAATTAAATGTTAATGCAGACATAGATGATTTACTTGGTGTGTAAAAATTTAGATTTCTGAAACATCTTATTTCTACTGTGACATATTATAGATTTAGTATGCCAAGTTTTGATTGTGCTGTATTTTTAAGTTAAATTAATTTTATTTTTATTTTATGTAAATGAGTGTTTAACCTACATGTATGTAAGTGCACCATGCATGCAATGCCCACGGAGGCCAGAAGAGGGCCTCAGAGTCCCTCAGACTGAAGCTCTGGACAGTTGTTAGCTGCCATGTGGGTCCTGGGAACCAAGTCCATGTCCTTGTGAGAGCAGCCAGTGCTCTTCATTGTTGAGCCATCTCTCCAGCCCATATGCTTATATTTTTAAACTTTGCTTTTTATTCTTTGGTGCTTTTGTACATGAACCTAATGAATTTTAGATCTTTTCTAAAAGATTGAAAAGATTGCCCTGTCTCATCTCCCTCCTTGACTCTAGTACTTTCATGTCCTTTGTGACCCACTGAATTTAATTAGGGTCACTGGATGGGAGGTTGTTTAGTGAACTACGAGCAACTTACCAGTGGCTACACCACTGAAGAAAGTCATACCTTCTCTGTAGCCACAACTAATACTCAATAGTCCCTCAGTAAGGGGGGCAGCTGGCATAAGCCCATCCCAGACACATTAAAGAATGTTTCTTTTCTGATAACCACAGCTGCAGTGAGTTCATGAATGTATTGGCTGCTCTGCCCAGATGACACTGATTCTCCGCATTCCTCCTCAACCCCCGACTCTTACAGTCTTTCCACTCTCTCTTTTACATTGTTTTTTGAGACTTTATTATGGAGTGATATAGATGCCAGTTTTAGGGCAGCGAGGTTGCTCTGAATTTGAAGGGCTTCCATTATACAACTGAGACAATTTAAGTAGAAATATTAGGCAGGATGTCACAATACCAAGGAACTTTCATAGATAGAATCATTTTTAAATTAGGAACCATGCTATGCAAGTGTGTTGTTCTTGTCAACCTGATTGCCAAGTTCTTCAGTCAAAGTTACCAGTCATATGTCCTTCTGTCCTCTTTTATAACCTACTTCTTATCCTCAAATATGCTTATGTCTGCTACCACAGGTTTCAACTACTTATACCAATTGCATTAAAACCTACAATAAGAGACATTGAAAGCAAAACAGAATAAAAGCAATGTGCACAGAAATGCCTCCAGTGGGTGGTCTGATTCAAAGTTTCTATTTTTAACCACTTCACTCAGACATCATTGATAATATTTTGAAGGCAACTATGGAGGGGACATTTGAGATGGTCTAATTAAAATGCATATCAAAACATGGATTTACCACATTGAGTTTGAGTCCTTAGGTGACAATCTAAATAAATTGGTCCAGACAAAAAGAAAATGAGAAAGGTGACATAGAATGATCTAATAAAGGAGGCAGAGCTTTCTTATTAAGAGCCTTATTCAGGGGCTAGAGAGTTGGCCCAGTGGTTAAGAGCACTGACTGCTCTTGCAGAGGACCTGGGTT
>NW_008478300.1:0-1698 GCF_000622305.1 Nannospalax galili
TGTAGACCAGGCTGGCCTTGAACTCACAGAAATCACCTGCCTCTGCCTCCCGAGTGCAGAACTAAAGGCGTGCGCCACCAATGCTCTTAACCACTAAGCCACCTCTCCAGCCCCTTATTATTTTTGTATATTGCCCAAATGTGTGTAAGTGCACCCGTATCATGCAATGCTCATGGGGGTCAGAGAGAACATCAGATCCGCTGGAACTGTTGTTACAGTTGTTAGCCGCCATGTGGGTGCTGGAATTTGAACTGGATCTTCTGCAAGAATAACCAGCACTCTTAACTGCTGGAGCCATCTCTCCAGCCCCAGGCAATGTTTTTTAAATTTATCGTGTGTGTGTGTGTGTGTGTGTGCGCGCATGCAGAGGTCAGAAGACAACTTGCCAGAGTCAGATTTTCCACCATGTTGGTCCCAGGGATCAAACTCAGGTTGTCAGGCTTGGTAGCAAGCCCCTGTACCTTCTGAACCATCTCGCTGGGACATCACATAGATATTGTATATTGAGCACACACACCCCTCCCTACCCCCCCATATGTCTTCTAGACCACTTCTATTTTCATGACCGTACCTATCTATAAGAATTAGAACCCACAAATGAGGACCGCCCACCATATTTGTTTCTTGAGAAACCCCTGCACTGGCTTTCACAGTGGCTGCAGTTTACAAGCCCACCAGCCATCAAGGACGCCTGCCTGCCTTGGCAGTTTAATGATGGCCACTCTGATGGGGAGATGGCATCTCAGGGTATCCCATCCCCAGCTGTATCCCGAGCTGGGGATGGAACTCAGGGCCTCAGGCAAGCCAGGTAAGCACCACAAACACACACTGAACCACATCACAGCCCTCGCTCCCCTGGTGGTCAATGAGCAGTCTCACCTGTACTGTACTTAAGCCTTTGAGAGTGACTTACTTCCTTTTAAAACTGTCCTAGTCATTTTTACTTTATGAGCATTTTGTGCACCACCTGCATGTGATGCCTGCAGAGGCCACAAGAGGGCATCAGGACCCCTGGAACTGGAGTTACTGAAAATTTTTAGCCACCATAGAACCCAGGTCCTCTGCAAGAGTAGCCAGTGCTCTTAACTGCTGAGCCCTAATTTGTTTCTTTAGCCCATTTGTCCTCTAGGCTGTTTTACAAACTTGTTTATGGGTGCTGGGTGAACCCGGAGCCTTCCTTACACATGCTGCACAAGCATCTAACCACTGAGCTATACTCCAACTGGAAGGTGGTGCCTGAAATTAGGCAGTTAAGATTTGTAGAGTGAAGTTTCCAGAAAAGCATCAGTCAGCATGTGTGGGGTAAGGTGCTGAAGACAGAAGGCCCAGGGAGAAAGGCAGTGCTGGGCCATCCTCAACAGCATGGTGAGCCAGCCAGACCCTGAGGCTGAGGTCATGTGTCTCCTGCAATGCAGGGGGATCTAGGTGGCCACACTGGGGAGAAGGGGCCGAGGGCAGGGTGGGCTCATGCAGGGATGTCCTGTGCATGAGCTTATGCTGAGACTGCAGATCCGAGGCTCACAGCTAAGCACTGTGCTGGACAGGACAAGCGGCATTGTGACCATCCCCAACCCCAGCCTGGACAAAGCCCATACCCCAGGACAGCCGGCTGGGAGGGCGCAGGACAGCAGCTGGCTTTCACAGCACTGAGCAGTGTGCAGTGGTCTGAAGAAATGAAATGTACTACCCCCCACCTCC
>NW_008478301.1:0-1705 GCF_000622305.1 Nannospalax galili
GATGGAACTAGAAATTGTTATACTAAGTGAAGTAATACAGCCTCAGAAAAACAAGTGATATATGTTCTCTCATTTGTGGATCTTAGCTCCAAAATCCTAAATACAAGTATACCTCTTACCACTTATCAAAAGATCTTGTCGCAACAGATGGAGACTACAGTGAACACATTTATGCTGAAGGACACCTGGATACAAACACCTGAATGAATAGGACTTAGCATGTATTGCAGAGTACATAGGGTTCGGTGGTGGGGATGAGGGGAGGCATGGATGGGGAAGGGTCTATATTTGAGTGGTAAATGTTTTATGAAATTTTAAAAGTTCAATTAAAAAAATGTTCTGCAACGGGTTAAACATACAAAATAAGTGTCTGTGAAGTGCCTGATCCTAAGTGACACATCTATATAGTGCAATCTCTATACCTAAGGCTCAATGAACATAGTAGAATAGGAGGCAGGAAGAATATTATTACTACTAATAGTAGTAGTAGTAGTAGTAGAAGTAGTAGTAGTAGTGGTAGTAGTAGAAGTAGTAGTATTTTATATGAATTTCGTACGATTATTGTATTTGCAGCATTTCTGGCCCTCCCAGTTCCCTTCCAACTCCACTCATGACTCCCACTCACACTTAATTTTCTGTCCTCTTCTTTGATCATTACTGTTATATATACATACATATATTTATAAATATACATATACATAATGCACTGAGTCCATTTAGTGGTACTAATGTGCGCTTGTGTTTATGGCTGACCACCTGATATTAGATAATTTATCACGAAGCTAGTCCCTGGAGAAAACTGACTCCCTTCCTTAGCATCCATTGATTGCCTGCAGCTCTTCATCTAGAAGTAGATCCCTGTGAAATTTCCCCCAACTACTCTAGCATGTCAGCTGGTGTTGTCATCATACAGGCCTTATTAGGCTCCCATATGTGGAGATTTCATTGGTGCAGCTTTCCTATCATGTCTAGAATGCATTATCTGGCAGCAAGTGTCCTGTTCCTTTGGCTCTTACAATCTTTCCACCTCTCTTCTGCAATGTTCCTGAGCTCTAGATGTGGGGTTTCATTGTATCAATTGGAGCTAGGCAACACACAGTCGCTTGTTGTCTGAATTTTGATCAGTTGTGGAACTTCGTAATAGTCTCTATTTGCTGTAAAAAGAAGTTTCTTTGATGAGTGTGAGCACCAGAATTATTTGTGAATGCCAGAATAAGTATTTAGAATATAGTAAGAAATTATATTCCTTTACGAAAGTGGCACTAGTAAGTACACGTGGTTGGAAAGGTCATAGACATCCATTGCAATTTTATTCACTGGGATCACACAGAATAAAGTGTCCAGACAATTACATTAACTTGATGTAGGTTATATGGACACCTGGCCGAATTTACTACACTTCAGCATGATTTCTATAATCAACCATCTCATTTTTCCAATCATACTGCTAGGATTTAGGTATGCTTACTATCAATGACAACTATATCTCACGAGGTTCTTTACAATGAAAGATATAGCTTTTGAAGAGCACATAATGGGGTATATATTTACCAACATAGAATATAATTAATTGTTTGAACAAATCTCCATTATCTACTCTATAAAATTAATTTTCCAGAATAACTATTAGTGTCTGTATAAAAATGATGGTGAATTCTCTTATTTCTATTCAGACCTACTTATTTGAAGTATTACATTTTAAAAA
>NW_008478302.1:0-1704 GCF_000622305.1 Nannospalax galili
TTTTTTTTCTCTGCCTTTTCTGTCCTGACAATTATCAACGGTTTCTTTAGTGACATCCAGTCTTACACTTTGTATTTTGTATTATGACATCAATCTTTTCTTTAGTCCTACTCTTTGTCTGAAATTTGGCTCATCTGTACAAGGACTATAATGACACTCATTAGTATTGGTAGGGCCCAACGGCTGCTGGCTTCTTAAGAGCAAAGCTTCGCTGCCCTGGGTTTTCTCTTGGGTGTGTGTGCTGTTTCATTCATGCAAGGTCATTACCAGTTCCTGCATTTTCTTCCTCCTTCCTGTCTGTGCCCCTTCTGGCTTGTCCCTCCTATGGAGGTTGGGCTGCTTTCTGCAGTCAAACCCATTCCTCTCCTCATTCTGCCCCCATTCACTTGAGCTCTAAATTCTTGGGATTCTATAGCCCTATCTCCAGGGTTCAGCAGCACCAAGGACAAACCTGGTGACCACTCCAACCTGCTGCCAGCAGGGGTGGATCAGCTGCCTCTGGATGGCGTGATGGGCACTCATAACTGCCTTTCTGCATTCTTGCTTCACGGAGAAGCTGGTGGAGTGGGTCTGCCAAGCCTGCAAATAAGAAAGCACTGTGTTTCTACTCCACTTCACATTGGGAAGGAAACTTGCCCTGCAACTTCTTACGTGAGGCTCATGTAACTTTAATGGCCTGTCCTGGCACTGTTCACTTGCCTGGCCGGCAATGGCCCCTTTGTGTGTCCTCCTGCAGGGCAGGATTCGTTCAGTACCTCCAGCATGTGACATCCCAGGTCAGCAGATGGCCACCTGATTACTTTTTTCCAGCCCTCCTTACCTGACTATTGTTTGTATGAACAGCTGTTTCCTTCACTTCAGTGCTGCCCAACTGGATTGGTGATTTTTTCTTCTGCCCTTTTGTTTGCACAGAACATAAATCTTTTTCTGTGTCTGACCTGGCCTGCAGTTCCATCCACCTGTGCTTGCCTTGAGCAATACATAACTCTCCAGGCTCTGTTTCCTTTGCCTGCTTCAGCCTATAAACCAAACTTTTCTTCTTCTTTCCTCCCCATCTTATGGGCTGATTCAGCACTCTCAGCACCTGACTGCCATTTAACACTTAAACACAAAAAGTACATTATCTTGTGGGTTTGACCTGCTCTGGAAACTTCCA
The DNA here is from genome assembly GCF_000622305.1 of Nannospalax galili. Lineage (NCBI taxonomy): Eukaryota > Metazoa > Chordata > Mammalia > Rodentia > Spalacidae > Nannospalax > Nannospalax galili. Next base: position 1,157 of record NW_008478302.1, read on the forward strand.
ACAGAATGAGATACGCAACAGAAATCTCAGTCCCATCGGCCTGCTTTCTTTCTTTTCTCTGAGTCTGAGGAGACTTCATTTATATCAGGTTAGCAGGGACTGCGCTAATTGAAAATAAGTTAATTGAATAACTTGGTACTTAGGAAGGATTTTGAGCTGTCAAAGGACAGTCAGTCAATTGAGTCAATCCAGTTAACTGTTTAACTACGATCACGAAGATTGGATATGAACTTAAAGAAAAAGGAACTTCTATTCCCAAGAAGGCACCTTGCGAATGCCAGAACATTACTGATCAAATATTACCAACCTTTCTGGTTGCTTTCACTGTTTTGCTGGTGTTTGGTTTTGTAAATTCATTTTGTTTTCCTGGGTTAGAGCAGAATCTTTCTGTGGTTTTCTTTATGCCTTTGTGTTATGAAAGGTATCCCAGACTCCTTAAACAGTTTCTTACCCTTATCTGGGAACCAAGAGAATAAAGTAGTCACACAATTAAATTACAGACTAGTCAGTAAGAGAGAACTTACCAATGGTTGTGAGCAGCTTCACAG
>NW_008478303.1:0-1704 GCF_000622305.1 Nannospalax galili
TTAGCTATCATGTGGGTGCTGAGAACCAAACCTGGGTCCTCTGCAAGAGCAGCAAGTGCTTTTAATAGCTGAGCCATCTCTCCAGCCCCAATGATAAGTAATTTTAACTTATCTTACTGACTCATAGTATTAGGAATGGCTACTACAGCTGTCACAGTGGACAGATGGAAATTATTAGTTCAGATGTATGTGGCCCTTCCACCTGGAACTACAGAACTGGTTCTAGCAAAAACCGGTTGCCTTTACCTCTCCCTTAAGCCTCATCCCAACATCCTGTCTCTGTGGGTCTCTCCCCTGCACTGTCCTTCCCTCTTTGGCTACATGGGTGGTTGCTACATCCTATTCTACCAGACTGCCATACACGTCCTGTGTCCTCTTAGATTCTGAAGTGCTGATAACTCCTATTAAGGAGAGAGGGCTTTGGAGCTGTTCTCAAACCAGAAGTATGCTTTTGAATGGTATCTTCTGGAGCCACCTTTGGAGGCAAGTGATAAGCACCTCAAGCTGGGGGTATATAGCTCAGTTGGTAGAGCACTTGCTTAGCATGCATAAAGCCCTGGGTTCAATCCCCAGCATAGCATTAATAGGGCCTGGTAACACACACTTGTAATCCCAGCAACTCAGGAGGTGGAGGCAGGAAGATCAGAAGTTAAAGGTCATCCTTGACTACATAAAGAGTTTGAGGCCAGCCCTACATCAAACTAAAAATAATAAATTAAAAATGCAAATAAACCCCAATTAGCAGTGACTCTCAGAGATCATTTAAAGCCTGTTATCATAATCCATTCATAAAAAGGATAAAGGTGTGAACTGAAGTTATAGCATACTGGAGAGGAAGGAGTATGGTAATGGGGTGTCAGTCCTAATGACTGGGTACAATATCCGCCATTGGTGATTTGGTACTGGGGATTGACCCCAGGGCATCTCGTGTGCTAGACAAAAGCTATACACCTCTGAGCTACATCCCCAGCCCTCTTTTTACTTTTTATTTTGAGACAATTTCTCACTAAGTTGCCCAAATTGGCCTTGAACTTTGTTTTCCTGCCTCGGCCTCCCAAGAATAAATAACCACCTTGGGAGAATACTGTGGTAGGAGATTAGGCTAAAGAGGGGGTTGGTTAGCCTAAGGAGTTAAGCCACCAGATTTTCCTCATTTGTAGGATCTTCAGGTGGTTTGCCTAGAGCAGCAGTTAATAGAAAAGTTGTGTGATGGAGCAGAAGCTGGAGAGATGACTTGTGACCAGGGAGGCCACCACTGCCTGAAGGAAATTTGAGGGCCAAAGGGAATGAAGAGATGCCAGAGGCTCTTTTACCACAATTACAGTGAAGGAGGCAGCTGGCTGAGGACTAAGTACAGCACATCTGGAAGCAGAAGGCAGGCAGCTGATAACATTCTTATGCCCTATGGCCAATACCCACCGATTAGAAGACCCTGGGTCATCTGTCTGCACTCAGATCTCTTATCCCATTCACCATCCCAGACACAATCTGTAGAGCAGAGCTCTGTGTCCCCTCAAGTGCTACTTCAAAGATAGCATTCTGAGTCAACTCAGGACTTGGAGGCTCAACATTCCTGTGAAATCTCCATTTTTTGTAATTAAATTTGAATTCCACTTCATGTAATATTGATGTTGGCTTTTTGATATAGAAGCCATGCTTTGAGTCAGGTGTGGTGACTCATACCTATAATCTCAAACGTGCAGA
>NW_008478304.1:0-1705 GCF_000622305.1 Nannospalax galili
GTCTGCATTCCATTTAGATCGGACTACATACTTTTGGTGTGTGCTCTAAAGTAGTTAGTGACTTGATTTGAGGAAGATGGAGTCTGTCTATGGGATCCAGATCCTTTTAGATCCAGCAGCCCCAATCCTGCTCTTGTCTAGCATGATTCTGTCTTTATTAGTGTATGTGGCTGGCATTCTCCAAAGGCCCCTGAAGAGCTGACTCTAGGCTGGGTGTGTGCTAATGTTTATGAAAAACAAAAGTTTTTCTTCAGGAACTTAAATTTTTCTTGAGAAGGCCCTGGAATAAGAGTAAGTCCTTAGAGTCCAAAGTATTTGTCTTAACTCATCTTCAAACACACAAGGTGCTCTTATCTAAACGTGTAGACTAAATGAATGAATAAATGAATGTGGTACATAGAAACATCAGCCTCCACACAGTGCTGGAAAGAGTGGAAGGCACAGAAATTGCTTGGGACTGAAGAAAGGTACCAATTTGGGTGAAAGCATCCAGGGAAGATCCTTCTATTTGGATCTGGAACCTCAGTGCTCTGGGAGACATATTGGGAAGGAGGGGTCAGCAGTGTGGAATGCTGGGAAGGGGATTGCTCAGTTAAGCCTTCTTCCCAATATGTTTGTAACCAGACCTGCTGCTCACACTAGCAGTTTTTCCTAGAAGAAAGATAATAGAATCTTTATCTGTGAAATGCTTTACTATCAATAGCATCAAGATTACTTTTATAACTAAACCTGTAATTTGTGGATGTATGAGAGGTCTGACAAGTTGCAGAATCAATGAAGTATAAATGGAGATGTTAATTGAAATTTATCCCTTTGTAAGACCACTGTTCCACATGCATGTTTAGTTTTTCATATGAGATCTGAATCAGACCACATCCTAAAACTGAAGAAAAAGAACCTCTATTTATGGGCGTGGACCATTGTGAAGGAAGAAGGGTCTCCTCTGCCTTGTAATTGCTTGTATCCCTGGGTTTCCAGTGAAGCTGAGCACTGGGATGATCCATCACTGAATGACTCACGTGAGTCTGATGTGGCCATCTGACCTTTCTTGTTCTCTCACCGATACACACTGTCGCTCCTTTTTCTCTCGTCACTGTGACCCAGATCATCTTTCTCCCTACTGCCAGCAAGCCTTTACTGAGGCTCTCCTACTGTTCTGAGCCTTAGTTCTTCATCTGCAAATAGGCTGACATCTGGAGTAGCTTCAGAATGAGATGAGAACACGCTGAGCTCCTTACCCATCTCTGCACTGGAGCAAGCACTCTTTGCCCAACTGGAACCAGCCTGACCGGCAGGTACGGCACTGTGTGCTGTGTCGTCCTTCACAGGTCCTGCAAGAACTGTGGCAGGGAACACACTGGTGGCTCTCCTCGTCAGTGTGGTGGCCCTCTGGGCAATCTTTCACGCAGGTCGTGTCTGTCAAAGGAGGAAAGGAGTCTGTCTTGACAGCAAACCTGACCTGTGGCTCCCACACCCCTATTTGTGGGAAAGCCAATGCTTGAGGAGGGAGATAATGTCCCATGGGCTAATGGATGTCCTTGGGAGTGAAGATGGCTCAGCAGAAAACACAATTGACCATCAGGTGTCCAGAGAAGACAGAGGTCAGTGTGGACAGGCCATGGTGGGCAGAACAGAAAGTGCAGGCTGCTGGCTATTGCTGCTAAAGGTGGTTCATATCCAACTGATGAGGGGAAGCCATAGCCCC
>NW_008478305.1:0-1705 GCF_000622305.1 Nannospalax galili
TGCCTTTAAATGAATTAAATATCTCTATAAATGGACCAAAATTATGATTTTATCAATCCTACAAAGATGATATCAGATGGTACATGGGTAAAATTCTTGGAAATATGGTCTATTATGTACAAAATAAATCAATAAAATGTTAAAATTTTTACACATCTTTGATCATAGAACTATGTTTCAATTTTAAGCACACTCACGGTCTCCCTGTTTTTATATAGAATATTTTAAGCAGAAGACCCCAAAAGTCTCTCAATACTGAAGTCAAATTGAAGTTAAAGGAATATATTTCTGAAAATGTTGGAAAGGAAGTAGATTTAGCATTAGCCACCTTCATAATTTTGAAATATTTCAAGAAAAGAAATACTACGGTTAACACACTTAAGGCTACAGAGGTAAGATTTCCATTTGGAAGCTGGTGTTGAAAATAATTCCTCACCGGAGTTTATTAGTCACTTTTTCTAAAATGGGCCATCAGAAAGGAGAGTGTTAATCTTTTACATTTTTATTATCTGTAAATTGATATTTGACTTCAGACGTTTTAATCCACATTCCACGTGAATGGAGACGGGAGAAAAGAGAAAGTCATCTATTCGCAAAGGATGTTGAGAATGTCTTGTTAAAAAAAACTGGCATTTCTAAGATTTTGTGAAATGTTTCAACAAAGCGAAAGTTAAGGTTTTTTTCCCTAAAGTAAAAGAAAAGAGAGTCTTCATAGCTTGTGTAGACACCAAAAGTTTTGGGATTGTAGACTCTCAAATCAGAGTTTAGTGGGTAATTGTCATCATGTATTTAATAAGCATTTACCAAATATTGTCAGCATTGGGGGTCAAGCCATTTCACAGCTCCACACGTTCTTCGAGAGTGTCTTGAATTCGCTGGGAGTTCTCCTTTGCCTAAAGGCAGCTCAGTCTCTAGAAATCCTGTTCCTTCTCTTGACACCTGACAGGATGTACCCAGCCTATCTTCTCTTATATCACGGTGGGAAAAGGATGCACGTCGGGTACGCTCACCTTGGTCCTCAGCCTCAACACTAGACCTACAGGAGACAGGAAACACCTCATCAACCTTCCACCCTTTGAAATTTATCAGATGGAACCCAGGCAGTGAGTAAAACTGGTGCGTCCTCCTGGCTCTTCTCAAGCTGTCTGCTTTGTGTTTTACATGTCATACATTACAATCAGAACAGACATTTATTCCACATGTCTCTCATTAAAGGAATTCACCAATAGATACAATATTGGTAAGTGCTATCTCTTATCTGTTTCATAGTCTTCATGGTGAAACACTTAAGACCATTTGGCATTCAAGAATGTGGCAGCTCCTTAACTATTGGTTTAATGTAATTAATGTTTGAATGATCAAAGCTTTGAACTGGTCCTTGGTGACACATGGTCCTTGCAGTGGGCCAGGTCTTTTTAGGTACCATACATTTCAGTATTATTTCTAACAACCGCTCATCAAATAAGAAGTGATTTTACTTAATCAGCACAGTATATTTTCAAAATGGATGACATTTGGTATAATTTGGTATAGATGGTATAACCTGATTTCACAGGCACTGGCATCCTGGGAAAGCAGACATTTTCACAGCAGTGTCCCAAGCATCAGGATCACATCATTGAGAGCATCATGCTCAGACCTTGATGGCCCACCCCAGACTACAAATCAGAAGCCCTGGCTGTGAGGACCAGAAACGGGTTTAAAC
>NW_008478306.1:0-1704 GCF_000622305.1 Nannospalax galili
AACCCAGGTCCTTTGCAAGAGCAGCCAGTGCTCTTAACCTCTGAGCCATCTGTCCAGGACCCCTCAAAATTATTCTTAAGAGTTGGTAACAAGCATAAATTCCTGGCCATTAAAAGGGAGGCATGACTGAGCTTTTAGTCAAAGTATCATACCAGTTCTGTAACATTTATTATAAAGTCAAGAAAACACAGACGTCTGCATTTGCTAGTGCCATGAAATAAAGTGAGATTGTCCTCAATGACAGATACAAGGCATGGCCATAAACTGTGTCTTGAAGAAGATGGCACTCCTTGTGGCACATGATTGCACGCATCTGGTCCCTGGCATTGGCAGGCTTACTCTAAAGTTTCTGTGTACAGCTCTAACTTTTGCTATAAAGTGAGGCCATCACCAACTAAGTGAAGAATGAATAATTTTGTGTACCTGAAGTGGGCATCTTATGTGCTTTGGTTCTTTCCTGTGTTGTTATAGCTTGCCTTAAGCTGAAGCAATGGAACTATGGGTATATTGGGTTAAATGCCTCTATTTTGAAATTGAGTTTTTCTTTACAATGCCTCTTAGAGACATCTGTGTGCTTACTGTAAAACTAAAGGTGCCTGAAAAAGTGTTTCATTTTTATAACACAAGGTTTTTAAGTCTGGTGAATTAAACTTCAAGAAATAAGGTGAGAGCTAAGTTAATAAGTAGCTGGTTTTCCCACTATAACTGCTGGAGGCTTTTCTGTATTCTAATATACTGACTTTATTTCCTGATGTTTGCAATTTACTGGGCTTAGGAACAGACTTGGCTTGATAATTGAAGGAGAGGCAGAGAGGACAGAATTCTTGATCACAAAAGTCCATTTAATTGTCATTTCACTTCTCAGTCTTTATTGTTTTAGATTTTTAGTTTATTTTTTGATCTTTGATTTAAAAATAAGTATCTTGGAGGAGAGGCAGAGGGAAGAGAGTGACACTGGAAATGGACACAGAGCTGCTGTGGATATATGTATACATTATGAATGAGTGCATGCGTGCACTTATGTGTGCAGTGTCAGGGCACACAAATGAAAGCATATGCATATATGTACATAACACAAACATTTCCATGTCACTCACGTGTATACATGCATAGTCATGTATGTGGTAGTTTATAAGGTGACCACTATATGCACATATCTGCAATATGTGAGTGTAATATATAAACCTGTGATCTAAGTATGTATGTGTGCATTTAATGTATATAATATGTATATGCAAGTGTACACTTATATGAGAAATGTAAGCATGCATGTCTGTAGTATACAGTGTGAATATATCTGTATAGTGAGTGTATCTGTGCTTACACAGGTGCATGAATATATGCAATGTAAATACTATGACAGTATGTAAATAATGCAAGTATATGCACATAATATATCTGTAAGTAATGTGTGCATGTATACATACAGGTATGTATAGATATTTTATAAGGACATCTGTGCTTGCAGCCCACTAAAGCTCTGTTTCGGCAGAATCTGACATAGTTTCCAGCATTTAGATGTCTCTAGTTCTTCTTGTCCAAGTTTTCTTTTGGTGTTCCAATTCTTTATCATTTCTTTTCTTATTTATTATTTTTATTTTATTTTATGTGTATAGGTGTATTGCCTACATGTAGGTAGGTGCATCACCCGTGTTGTGCAGTGCCCATGGAGGTCAGAAGTGGGTGTCGGATCCCCTGGAACTG
>NW_008478307.1:0-1704 GCF_000622305.1 Nannospalax galili
GCATTTAAAAATATATTTTATCTATTTTAATTTTATGTATATGAGTGTTTTTCTTACATGTAAGTGTACCACATGTGTGCAGTACCTACAGAGGTCAAAGGAAGATATGATCTCCTGGTTGTTAGCCACCATGTGGGTGCTGGGAATCAAACCTCCCCTGCGAGAGCAGCTAGTACTCTTTACTACTGACCCATTTCTCCAGCTCCCTCTCTACTTTGTTCTTGCTTTTGTTTTGAGACAAGGTCTCTCATTGGCCTGGAGCTCTCCAAGTAGGCTAGGTGAGCTGGCCAGTGAACCGCAAGGATCCCCCATCTCTCCATCCCCAGCACTGGGATTACAGGTGCCACCACACCAGGTTTTTACATGTCTCTACAGCATCTTGGACTGGTCATGTTACAGTTGAGACCTCCACCTGAGGTCTTCAGATTTGCATGACAAGCACTTAACTGATGAGTCATGTCCCGGTCCTGACCTTTAAACCTTCCTGAAGCCAACTGGCTGCTGCCAGTGTAACTTGGGATTGCTGTTCACTGGTCACTTGCAGCTGGAGGTGCAGCTGGGTGGGAGAGAGCTTGCCTAGACTGTCTGCACCCCAGGATCTAGCCCAGAACCCTGCAACTTGCTACATAGAGTAGAGAACAAATAGAGAATCTTGACCTCCAGGCCCTGGTGAGGAACCCCCTGACGGCCCTCCTCACCATCTCTCTCCACCCCTGACTCACCCATCATCACTGAGACGGCTCCCAGGGCTTCGGGCTGCCTGGTACTAAAGCCCAGCCCCAAGAGAACACGGCAGGGGCAGACCCTCCCTGTGGTCAGTAGGCCCTGGCTCTGTACTTGTGTCTGTTCAGGGTGGGTTTCTCTGTGGAGAAGAGCAGCACAGCCTTTAGACTGGCATCCAGGGACTTTGCACTCAAGCAAAAAGCTCCACAGAACCTTATTTGGAAGGGAAACTGGCCAAGTCTCAGAGCCTCATGATTCAGTCAGAAGGAATGCCCAATACGTTTCCTAACAAATAATAATGATCCTTACCTCCATGCCTTCTCAATAGGCCTCCGTATTAATGGTATTAGCTCATTTGACCTGCACAAACCTGTGTGTGGGTGGATCCCATGTTTTATTGATGAGGCACCACAGCCCAGACAGCCTGCCCGAGGTCAAGGCAGAAGGAGGCTGCCCAAGCAAGCCCAGCCCAAATTTAGGCTGCTGGCTTCCACCTGAGAGGCTCAGACACAGCCGCCTTGACCGTCAGCCCGGCACCTCTGATGCCAAAACCAGCACTGCATTCAAAGCAAGAAACTGAGCTAAGCGTGATGAGATGAGGCTTGGTCACAGACTCGCAGGGTGAAAGCCAGTCTGGTCTCCGAGCTTAGCATACAAATCTCTACAGGCCCTGGTCCTGGCTATCAACAGCTGTGTAACAATATCCCCACAAACTTATAGTCACTTACAGCAACACACACAGGTTGCCCCACAGATTCTGTGGCTGGGAGTCTGGCGTGGTTTAGCTGGGCCTCCTGCCTCAGAGTCTCAATTTGGGATTGGGATTGATCTGGCCTCCTAGGGGAGGAGGGCTCCTAGGGGAAGAGGGAGGGCTCCTGGGAAGGAGGGCTCCTAGGGGAGGAGAGAGGGCTCCTGGGGGAGGAGGGCTCCTAGGGGAGGAGGGCTCCTGGGGGAGGAGGGAGGGCTCCTGAGAAGGAGGGC
>NW_008478308.1:0-1707 GCF_000622305.1 Nannospalax galili
CCCCCCCCCCCCCCCCGGCCCAGGTTAAAAGAACATGTTCTTTACCAAGATTATCTAAGTTCAGGGCAAGCAAGAGGTTCAGGAATCCCCAAACCATTTGCATGTTACTAAAACTGGTAAGTTCCCACAACCTCTTTTTCAGGTTTGATCATTTCTTAGATTATATCACAGAACTCAGGGAATTACCATACTTGTGACAATAGTTTTATTATAAAAGATACAATGCAGGATCATTGTAATGAAGAGTCATGTAGAGTGAAGTTACAAGGGTTGAAACTCAGAGCTTGTGTTCCATCTTCCTGGGGTCAAGCATTTTGCCCTCTTACCACATGAATATGCTCATCAACTAATAAGTCCCATCAAGCTTTGCAGTTCAGGGTTTTTATGGGAGCTTAATTACATAGACATGTTTGACTGCATCATTGCTTATAGGACCACAGTCCAGGGTCATCTCCTGCGACCCATCTTAGCAGTCCATCTTGCTTCAAACCTGAACTTTATATTGTCATGTTGGTCTTTTTGCAACTAACCCCAGCATGGGCCACCTGCTGTCCAAAAACTCTATTGTAATCCAAAGAACACATTATTGGCAAAGAACTTCCTATTGGGAAATTCCAGAGATGTAGAATATTCTCTTTATGTACCAAGAATGAAAGACAGTCACCTTCTTCTCACACAGTATATACTTGTAAATTTACAAGTATGATAAATACAAAGACATTTAATATGTGTGTTTGTATATCTCTTTGATATGTTTCTATATAAAACTAGACTCTAGGATTGAAGTAGCAAGAAGTATAAATCAGAAGGCAAGGAAATTTACAATAGAGGGACAAACTCAGTCAATAAACATAAAATCTGCACTTTATCTAGCAGGTAAAACAAGTGTTAGGAAATACTCCAATAGTCTGAGGTTTCTTACAGTGAAGATGGAAAATGATGTGCATCAGGCCAGCTCCTGAGTTAGGTTGAGTCTCTCCCTATCTGCTGCCACACACACAACTTATTTTTCCTGTAACAGGAAATTATAAGATGATTCTCTGCAATGTTTCTGACTAAGAAAGCCCAGCTGAGTGTCAGGGTCTGAAGTACTCATTGATTCTGGTCACATCTACACATCCTGTTATGCCACTGGTCATGACATCTGAAACTCAGGACTCCAAAACTGAAGTCAGGTGCATGTCACGAATCTGGATGTTTGGTCAAGGCTGTTCTGACAAGCTGGTATGACATGGCACACTGTTCCAGGTATACAGCAGTCACCAGCATGAGGAACTGTTTAAGGACTATATACCTGTGAGTCAGAGAAGGTCATCTAACTGCATTGGAAAAAAGCAAAGAATACAGGAATGCTGTGGACTTGCAGTATCCTTCAAAGCAAATGTAATGAACTGATCTCTGGAGACGTGAAGAAGAATGAACTCATGACCTTCCTAGCACACCTCGGAACAAAACTGTGACACAGCAAACCCTTTCCATCTGTTGTTCTAGAGGAAAGTTCTCTTGGCTAATTTACTTCAAACCTTCTCCACATCCAGAATAAATATGAGTCCGGCAGCCGCACTGTCTGATTTTCTCCATCCTCTCTTTTGCTGTGTTCTCTTCACCAGCACGCCACACACTCTACCTCTCCTCCTTGTCTAGGTTCCGCACAGATGAGACTTACTTCCGAGCATGTGGCTCCTCTGCTCCCCTTTGCAACCTTTC
>NW_008478309.1:0-1706 GCF_000622305.1 Nannospalax galili
CTTACTGTCATCTTGCTGTACTACTACTTACTGTCATCTTGCTGTTAGGTAAAGGCTGTTCAAGTGGGCCAGAACTCAGGCTGGTAGTTTGCAGTAGGAGCTAGCAAACCAAATGTATTACCCAGAGTTGACCTTTTGTTAGTTTTTGACCAGGAAGGCATAGATAATTGTGTTTGTTATTATTAGTTTACCCTTTAACTTTGTGGAGTGTTTAAGGCACCAAACTGCTATTCTGGTTCATTTTTAACTAAGCAGTGACAAACAGTCTGAAGATTGCTTGATACATGTTCATATTTGAAAGTTCGAAGCTGCCTTTTTGAGAATCCACTTCACTTCCAAATTCTGTAACTCCTTGCCTACCCTAACACCAGCATGGCGGCTTGGTGTTGTGGTTAAATGACCACCATGAGGGAGCACAGCAAACTCCTCCACTGTGCCACTGTGCTGTTGTTCCTGAACTTGGGGCTTCCTTCTGTTTAGCTTTAAAAAGACCAGTAAGCTGAGTGTGATGGTGTACTCCTCTAATCCTAGCACTCAGGAGGCAGAATCAGGCATATTTCTGTGAGATGGAGGTCAGCTTGGTCTACATAGCAAGTAGGGTCTGTTAGGATGGGTCTCCGCTGTTTCTGAGGTACCTAATTCTACTGGTGTTTAGGCTTCTGGAGCCTGGACCTGAAGTATAAGATGTGTCCAGATAAGTAGCATATGCCATTTACATTAATTAACTCATTCACAATTCATTTATTCAGACTAGGCAAATACAATTTACCATTAACCATCTAACCATTATATTAGACACCCAGCATAGGCATGTGAAATAAGTAGACATGGTCCATTCATTGACAGAGGACTTTTCAAGTCAGCAAAGTGTATACAAGCAAGCAGGAGATTAAGAGTGTGAACAGTTCATTTACCAACAGAGTGCAGAAGTTTGTCTGGCACTTGCTCCAGATGGGAAAACTTCGGGGATGAGAAGATATCTGATTTAAATATTAAAGGGTACACATGAGTTAGCCAGGTGAGCAAAACTATGAGGAGAAAGTGGGTTGAATAAAAGGAGTCCTCGTGTCATAAACACAAGAGAGCCTGCCAAGAGCTGCCAGGGTGCAGCGAGTGATGCCCCATGCAGAAAGAAATCAGGGCAGATCGTTTTGCCTAAATGCCTGAACCTCCTCATAGGAGGTAAACTTTGCTGTGAAATTCACGGGGAATAACTGAGAGATTCTGAGCAGCAAATGGGTCTGAATTTTAAAATGTATAGACTGGAGAACAGATGGGAACAGAGGCATCGTTAGAAGGGAACTTTAATCAGGAGAATAACTGTGGGACTGGAGAAGTGTGCATGTTTTCAGGGGATGTGTCTTGCTTTCTGTGAGCAAGTTTGTGCAACTGCTTAAGCACCCAAGTTGAATTTGGCACCGTTTAGAAGCTGCAAACGCCACCAGCAAGGCAGTTAACTGCCGTTGCTAAGCTGAACGCAGGCGTGGCAGTGGTTAGATAAATATCTGTCTTTGAGGGGGGTATATTCACATGTGCGTTTTTTACTTTGTTTTGTGAGATAATTGCACCCAAGACTGGCGCTCGCTTGCTCACCCTATCTTTTGGACTCAGAGTACAGCGCCTGGTCTATTTTCTACATGACTGGGCTTTACTTCAGAACTGACGAGTCATATATCATTCTGATTGATTTTCTTTTCTTTTCTTTT
>NW_008478310.1:0-1702 GCF_000622305.1 Nannospalax galili
TTTTAAAAATATTTATTTATTATTTTGTTTTATGTGTATGAGTGTATTGTCTGCATGTATGTAAGTGCACATATATGTTATGCAGTGCCCGTAGAGGTCAGAAGAAGGCATCAGATCCCCTGGAACCAGTGTTAATGGATGGTTGTTAGCTGCTATGTGAGTGCTGGGAACTGAATCCAGGTCCTCTGCAAGAGCAGCCAGTCTTAACAGCTGATTCATCTCTCTAGTCCTTGTGTTTCTTTTTTAAAAACTTGGTTTAGTTGTACTTTTTTAGTTTATGTGTATGAGTGTTTGCCTACATGTATGTATATGTAATCACAGGAATGCAGTGCCCACAGAGTCCAGAAGAGGTGTCAGAGCCTCTGGAACTACAGTTACTGATGGCTGTGAGCCACCATGTAAGGTGCTAGGAACCAACCCCAGGTCCTCTGCAAGAGCAGTAAGTGCCCTTAACCACTGAGCCATGTCTGCTGTCCCTGCTTGTGCTTCTTTTAATGGCTCTCTCTCAATTTGAGCAATGGTGGTGGAGGGAGAACCTGGCTGGAGTTCAGGGAACATTTCATCTTCTGATCCTCAAAGTACAGAACAAAACTAATATGTAGCGGCTGCTCCAAACCTTCACTGAGTCGTTAAGGAGGAAGCTTTGGATGCTGGGAGGACTACAAAGAAGCAGCACTTTGTCTGCGTTCACTAGAAAGAATCCACTCTCCAGGAAACACCTGGCAGGATGGCTAGACAATGGTTTATTATGAAGTTGTCTTTGCTGAGAGTACTGGAAATGCCCATCATTGAAGCTTTTGATTACAGCTCAAGTTTATCTACAAGCAGGACAAACCAAACCCACCAAATGGGAAATCCCTTACTCAGGGCATTTTAGGACTTCCAGCTGAAAACAGATAGAAGTTGCCCATCAGCAAATGCCACTGAGACATGTCGTTAGGGACAGTTTCCTCAAAGGGACCAAGAGAAAAGAGATAACATTTGGCTTAGCCCTTCTTTTAACTTCGTATTTTCTTACAATATGTATTTTACTTATTTCGGATTTATGTTGAAAACAATGTAAAATACATCAGGGCAGATATTAAGGGTGAATGCCTAACGAAGTCACATTTTTCTTGAATTGTCCTATTGTTTTGTTTTTTGAGACAGGGTCTTGTTTTGTGGCTCCGGCTGGCCTAGAACTCACTATAATCAGCAGGCTGGGCTTGCCTTTGCCACAGTCCTCCTTCCTCTGCCTCCCGAGTGCTTGGATCTCTGGCATGTGCTACCATGCTTGGCTTCCATGCATATTTTAAAGAAAGTAAACAATACAGAATCACAAGCTGACATGTTCAGTGCCCTCTCAGCTGTTCTTGTAAGTTCTCATCATCCCTGCTGCACAAATGTAAAAGTTTCCAGAAAACTAAACCATTACTTTCAAATGGTGCAGTTAAGGAAGACAGGAGGTGTTTACTTAGTCTTCACTCTTCACCTGTGGTGGTCACACCCCAACTTGTCACACATGATGAATGTAGACTTTGTTCTCAGAAAGACTTTGCTTTAAGAGAGATTGGGGATTGAACTTTGGCTTGGGTGCTTTCCAACTGCAATCTTAAGAAGTTTCTTAATTTCTAAGTCTTGAAAACAGTCCTCATACTTATGTCTAGAGTTATGGGAACATTTTCAGTTTCTCTATAATGATATGGAAAACTGTCTGCCATGA
>NW_008478311.1:0-1707 GCF_000622305.1 Nannospalax galili
CAGGCAGAGGAGCTGCTTAACCCAGTGGCAGACAGGAAACAACTGAGGGGAATGAGAACCAGATAGAACCTCAAAGGCATGCCCCAGTGACGTACTTCCCACACCTCCTAAAGCTTCCACTGTCTCCCCAAAATAGTGCCACATGCTCAGGACTGAGTGTTCAGCACATGAGCCTATAGAAGACAGTTTATATTCAAACCACAAAACAAATAGACACAGAGAAACCAATCAACAGTTATTTAGTATGAAGAATGGGGGCGGGGGGCTGGAGAGGTGGCTCAGTGGTTAAGACTACTGGCTGCTCTTGCAGAGACCCTGGGTTCAATTCCCAGAACCCATGTATCAATTAACAACCATCTATAACTCCAGTTCCAGGGGAATCCGATGCCCTCTTCTGGCCTCTGAGGGCATTGCACAACATGGGTGTACATGCAAGCAGTACACTCATACACATAAAATAAAAGTAACAAATAAAATATATTTTTTAAAAAGGATACGTTGACATGATTGTGGCTGGCAAGTCCCATGCTCTGCAGTCAGCAACTTGGAGACCCAGGGGAGTCGGTTCCAGTCCAAAGGCCAGGAGGCTCTAGAACTAGGAAAACCCCTGTGTCAGTTCAAGTCCAAGAGCAGGAAGAAGCCAGTGTCCCAGGTAAAAAGCAGGCAGGCAGGAGGCACTCCCTCACTCTTTTTGTCCTGTTAGGGCCTCCATCTAATTGACTGAAGCCTACTTATCTTAGAGAGAGCAATCTGCCTGACCTCATCTGTAGATACAAATGTTAATATCATTCATAGACACACAGACAACACATTTGACCACATATCTCAGTCAAGTTGTCACATAAATTAATAATCACAGGGGCTATTGTTCAGTGAGCTACAACTTACAGCAAAACCCTGTTGTCAGTAGGGTTTTCAGCTAAAATCCAAAGGTCAAGAAGGTGATATCATGTTCCAAAGAGCACAGAACTGTCAATGACAGAGCTGGGTTTAAATTTCATTGTATCTGAGTGCACTCTGAAACTTCCAGCTGTGAGGTTTGAATGAGAAATGACCCCCACAGGCTCCTGTGTTTGAACACCTGGTCCCCAGCTGGTAGCGCTCTTTTGGAAGGTTGTAGAACCTTTAAAGGGTGGAGCTGAGGGCAGACCTTGAGGCTTTATGGGGGGTGGGGGCGTGCTTCCTGTTGTGCTCTGAATCCTGCTGGCAGACATCATGTGATCCGATGGCCTCCTGCTCCTGCCTCATGCCTTCCCTTCCACACGGAACTCTAAACCGAGGCAAATCCTTTCTTAACTTGCTTCTTGTCCTGTGTTTTGTTGCAGCAAGGAGAAGGCTAACTCATACACTCCTCTTACAGTCCCCACCGCCTGGTGGGTTTTGTCTTCAGTTGGCCCCTGATTCCATCTTCACCACCTCTCCTAGTCTAACCTGCAGGGCAGGTTGGAGGAGCCTCCCTAGGCTCTCCTGCCTCAAGGTCTCAGCAGCTTAAGAGACTTTCCACAGGTGACTCCCATCCTCCCTCTGACCGGGTGCAGCCTTCCGTCCCAGGCTGCCCTGGTAGGAGAAGCCAGATATTTCACAAGAGCCAATAAACACTTCTTGCTTCTTCTGGGAAAAAAACGATGCTTAGATTTATTGAACTCAAGGGTGAGGGCTGCCTGCTGGGGTCATCTCCTCTGTAGGAGGCTGCTTGCAATTTTGAAG
>NW_008478312.1:0-1705 GCF_000622305.1 Nannospalax galili
GGCCCAAGTCAGATGAGGATCAGATGCTCTCAGGCTTTCTCCAAAGGTCTGCATCCTTCCACAAAAGATTTCGTCTTCAGGAATTTGGGGTTTGGACTGGCCTGGGAGCCTAGCCCAGAGAAGATGCTAGTCTAGGGTAGCTGGTGGCCGTGCCACCCAGAGATACAAAGGCAGATGGGGGCATGAAGCAGCCCCAAGGGCTCCTGGGGACTGCACTTAAGAGCTGTATTGGTCCCAGAGAGAGAGGCTTGCGGGTCGGAGAGACGCCTGCAGGTTGTGTAGGCCCAGGGAAGCAGAGCTGTCACCTAATTTTTGATGAAGTAGCCAAACCCACATTGTATAAAAGGCAGCGTGTTCAATAAATGGTGCTTGTCAGACTGGATAGCTACATGTAGAATGAACCTAGATCCCTATCTCTCATCCTGCACAAACCCCCCAAAATGGATCAAGGACCTGAACATGAAACCTGATACCTTGAATCTGATAGAGGAGAAAATCAGGAACACACTGGAATTTATAGGCACAGGTAATGATTTTCTGAGAAGAACCTTGATAACATAGTCACTAAGACCAACAATTGACAAATAGGACATTATGAAACTAAAAAGCTTCTATGTTTCAAATGACACTCCCATTCAAGTGAAGAGAAAACCTACAGAATGGGGGAAAGTCTTTACCAGCTACTCATTTGAATATAGTTAGTATCAAGAATATACAAAGAACTAAAAAAAAGAAAAACTAAGCATAAAAAAGCCCAAACAACCCAATTTAAAATGGAGGCAAGGAACCAAACACAGAATTCTCAAATAATGAAATGCAAATGACTGAGAAGTTTTTTTAATGTTCAATATCCGTAGACACCAAGGAAATGGAAATTTAAACTATTTTGAGATTCAGTTAATTCTTGCCAGAATGGCTAAGATTCAAAAAGCAAACGACAAAAGTGGGTGAGGATGTGGGGACAGGGGAGCACTTGTTCACTGCTGGCAGAGTGCAAACTGGCGCGGCCACTATGAAAATCAGTGTGGAGGTTCCTCGAAAGCTAAAGATAAATTTCTCTGTTGATCCAGATACACCACTCTTGGCCATGTACCCAAAGGAGTCTGAATCCTACTGCAGAGATAACTGTTCATCCTTGTTTACTGCTGCTCTGTTCACAGTAGTGAACAATCTAGATGTCCATCAACTGATGAATGGATAATGAAAATATGGTACACAGTAAAATATTCAGCTATTAAGAAAAATGCAGTTATTGAACTTTTAGGTAAATGGATAGAACTGGAAATAATGATCCTGTGAGGTAACCCAGACCCAGAAAGACAAACATCTCATGTTCTCTTTCATAAGTGGATGTTAATTCTTACTCTTTAGATAGGTCTGTTTCAACTGTAAAATCCTTAGAGATCAGAAAACTAATGGACCACAGGGCACGGTTCATGAGAGCAGAAATAGAATGCAGTGATATAAATATGAAAGGGGAATATCGGGTAGGACAGGTTTAATGGGGTGAGGAATTGGAGGTTAGGGCAGAAGAAGGAGTGAAGGCCACTAAAGGCCTTTTGAAAGAGTCATATGGAAGCCTACTATAAAAACTTCTTTCGATATGTTCCTATATAATATGAAAAGTGTTTAAATATAACTACCCTATAACAGGTGTATTAGTCAGGGTTCTCCACAGAAACAGAACCAGTAGAATGAATATGTA
>NW_008478313.1:0-1708 GCF_000622305.1 Nannospalax galili
GCAGCCTCACTACACTACTGATTAGATTATTTTCTGTAGGAACAAGTGCTCCATGAGTTAAAGTCTTTCCTGCAGAATGCTAAAGTTTGAGAATCACTGCTCCCCTGGATTTTCCTCTTGGCAGAAAGACTGCTGGAAAAATGACATCATTCCCCTGGGATGTTTGAAGGAACTAAGGGGTTTTGGAGGGATGGAATGGTGAATGATTGTTTAAGCTTGATTCATGTTTCCCAGGAGAATTTAAATGCTAGTGGAAGTAGAGTGTGCACTGGAGAAGATGTTCCTGATGAGTGTGCTGCATTTTTACATTTTGTCAACATTTGCTTCTGTTATTGCTTCTAAGGCTTTTAGTGGATAACTTCACTTTTACACAAATTAATGCATCCAATCTGATTACTTACCAGAGAAATATATTCCCCTCCAATTTAAAGGGAGGACATCACAGTCTATCCATCACTGGCATGAGTTTGTAAGCTATTTCCTTTTTGTGTTGATTGTAGAGTTCAATACACAACCTTTTTACATTTCCAAGTGTTAATTTAAGTGATCATGATAATAAGAGATTAAAGTGATCTGAATAGATAGGAAAAGAGACAATAAATAATAAAACTTTGTTCTTCAGGTTGGATAAAACAAGCATACCTTACAAATATGCCCAGAGGTTTGTTTCCAATGCGATTCTAAATCCCATCAACTTGACATTCAAGATTAGCCATTGTGGGAATTCTGGCTACGTGAGCCAGGATAGAGACAGCAATGGGGAGAGAGAACAAGACTCAATAAGAAAAGATGAGTGGATTTTGAATTCAGGGTATAGGAAATTAGGGAACAAATTGTCAACAGCACACAGAGGTGATTTTGTAGAGAGGCTCAAAGAAGACAACCAAAAGGTGGTGACAAAATATATTTGGGCCCCTTGTATACCTCCTCAGTGGAGTTGTCTGACCATTTTGGACAGAACATTTCTTTATCTAGAGAAACTATCACACATACTATGTGAGATTTATCATATTAAAATTGTGCTTATTAAATGTCATGTCCTGTTGCTATTTTGACATAAAAATGTCTCCTCACATTTCCTTAGGGGAGGACTGATGACTGGTGGAGAATTACCTTCATAGAGCATTAGATACCTAACCTGCTAATGGACAGTGTCTGGTTAAATGACCCATACTCAGTGGCAAGCTAGTAAGCTAATTCTCTGAACAAATGCCCTGATTTGTAGTCTTTTAAAGTTTCTGTGTTTTAATTATTGCAAGCACAGCAATTTCATCGCATACATGGTTGAACCACTGGCTTGTAAAATTTCTAAACATTCAACAATTGGCTCTTGTTGTACAGGACTATTCTCAGTCAGACAGAAGCCATGCTCTGAATTCATCACAAGTAGACTTGTTGACTGTTGATGCCCCCAATAGAAGGAGGGCCAGGGAGAGTCATGAGACCCTCACTTAAGTATCCACCCACAATTCCTAACCAGAGGTGAGCAATTCAATCCTAATTGCACATGGCCTAGGGAAAGGGCTAGAGTATTTAGGCTGGGGAAGGCTAAGGGAGGAGCTCTCTATTTATGTAGATTATGGGGACGTTATTATTGATGCTTTGGTGAAGTCTTTCTGGTGTGGTCTTGGGGGAGGGTATCCACACTCCTGTAAGTAGCCCCTCACTCATGCTTTGTAAGTTAGCCAAATAAACTCTGGTTCCCCAG
>NW_008478314.1:0-1707 GCF_000622305.1 Nannospalax galili
CACACACACACACACACACACAGAAAAATTGCAAGCATTTGCCCCAAGCATCAATCAGTGCTCCAGGCCTTAGTAATGACTTGGAAATAGGGATACTAAGATGGTCCTTATATCAGAGTATCATCTGCTGTGTCAGGGTGAATGCAAGATAAACCTCTGTGCAGAACGCCCTTTTGGAAGAAGTCTCACAGCCTGTTCTCTAGCCCACACAACTTCCATTTGATGTCTCTTTTATGTATTTCCCCAGTCTCTAGTTCTGCTCCTCATTGACTTTGGAATCTCAAATCCTAGGGGTTTTATTGTTTAAGAATCCTGATCTGCCCCAGTTCCAATTTCATTTTTGCCTGGTTTGATGTATCCGAGCTTATCTATGTGCTCATTGGAACATGAATCTTTAATTAAATAGTGATCTGCCTTTCAAACACATCAGTGAAGAGAGAGGAAAATGCTAGGTGGGGAGCATCACGTGTCCACATCTTGTGAGATGCTGGGGCGTGTACTGCTGGGCTGGTCTAGTGGTTGAATCTAGGGTGGCATCCTTGGAGGTTGGGGAATGGGCATCACTGATGAGAATCATTAGGCCTGGGGGTGTGGATCCATGATAGAATGTCTGCTTATCGTACATACCTTGTGTTCCGTCCTCAGCAGCAGAAAGGAAGGAAAAAGGAAAGTAAAGAGGAAAGGAAGAAGGGAAGGAAGAAAGGAAGTCATGTGTAGAAGAGGCCAACACTACAATAGGAAAACAGAAAAGTGGAAGGTAGACCTAAGGCGAGACACATCTCTTCTTTGACTTCATTATCCCACGTTCACATACTGAAGATGTGCTTGAGGGTTTCCAGATGCTGAGTGTCCTGTGTCTCACTGGGGAGGCCCAGCTCCATAGCTATAGGAATTAGAAAGCTGTAGGGGCACCTGTGAGAAGGGCATTCATATAACCAAAGAGCCACAGCGACCAGTCAGCCATGAATGATGCTACGTGGCAATTCCTTTGTTGGTGGAGATTGATCTGCACCATCCCTGGGTAGGCAATCCATCATAGCATCCCTAGGTTCAACCACTAGGCCAACCCAGAGATCCTATTAGAAATGTGATCTAGAGATACTTTTATGGGACTTGTATACAAGGATTGTCTGTTGAATTAATGTTTATGATAACAGATCATTGGAAACTTCTCAAAGTTCATAAGTGAGAGTTGGGTAAACTTTAAAAGGTGGATACATTTACAGTTAACTCTAACTGAAGCCCCTGAGAAGAAAGCAGACACTGTTCACAGACTGATATGCACCATAGCCAAGCTAATTCTGTTCAGATAAAAGCCAGAGGGCAGCAATGTGTATACAATAGGCTTTGTCCACTGCCTTCAAACAATGTATGCAGAGGGAATGGTGGGTATTAGTCAGGCTGTGTCTCATCCACATGGCCCGTCTCTCCTGTCCTGGGTGTCCTGGTATCCAGGGACCTTTCGTGGGTGGTCTCTCAACACAGCAGGGCTCCATGTCTCTTTGAGCTCCCCTAGGGGTGCAGCTGCCTCACTGCTGTCTGACTGGGTGGTTCTCACTTTTAGGAGTCCTGTGTTGAGTTTCTGTCTTACTCTGTCAGTTGAGGGCTCTGAGCAGCTCTAAGCAGGGCCACTCATGTGAACAGCACCCAGTCCCTTGCTGGGATGTGCAGAGTTCTCAAATGGACCTTCCTCCAGCTTCTCGATAG
>NW_008478315.1:0-1707 GCF_000622305.1 Nannospalax galili
GCCTTTGATGTGCTTTCACTCTGCTTACAAACTGAGTTTCTTTGTGTCCCCAGGAAAGACCTTGTTGAGTGTCTAGCACACAGTTGGTGCTCTAAAAATAGCTTTGGGATGAATCACCAACTCAATGGGTAAGAGACTGAATATATTTAAGACAAGTCTGTCGTATTTCCTATAAAATAGTCAATAGTGAATAAGGGGTTTCCTGGACAAATGATTTGGGGATTATCCTTAGAGTGCCGTCTTAAAGCAATGCACACTGGCAAAGCTGCAAAATCAGAGTAGATGATTATGAGTCTCTATGATTCTAACTGATAAGCCACCAAGACCAAAGCCTCAGAATGCTGTGATGTTTTAAGTGCAAATAGGGGAAAAGGTGGTAATTTCAAGTGGTGTATTCACAGGGAGTCAGTGCCACCCTTTGCTAGGACATAGAAATAAAACATGGAATTTGCCTTCCCCGAACACCTAGAAGCTGTAAGCTACCTCCAAGTGGGTTTTGAGGCCTGTGCCACCTGACCTGCCTCTGTTGTGGAGTTCCATGTGCAAAGAACTGCTGTGCTCCCAAACTCACCCTTGGCTCCATGGCTAATGCAGTACTCAGTCACCCAAAGGATAAAGGTTGTATTTGGAAGGTCATTGCCCAGATGCTTTGATTTGTTTTCTAATTTACAGAAATGGAAGATACGTGTGTATAGTACAAATGTCATATTGTACATATGATATGATATATGATGTGTGCATGTTTATATAAACATACATGTGTATATGTGTAGCGTATGCATGAATCCATAGTTAGACACAGTCTTTAAAGACAAGCTCAGCCCATTGGCCTTCTCACCATTCTGTGTTTATTCCAGTTTGAAGATTAGCCAGTTCTTTTGACACTAACAGAAGTCCTAACACATGTAATTTTAAAAGAGGCTGAAAATTGGAAAACACATCCTCTTAATTAATTCTCTCATAGACAAAGGTTGTATTGATTTCAGTGTATGCATGGAACTGCACAATTCTAATATTCAGTTAATAGTTAAAACATAGAAGTACACTGTAAAAGTGCCAGGAATTTGACCAACTCAAAACAGACAGCTAAGCAATATAAGACAGTTTCGAGCAGGCAAAGCATCAGTTCCTTTCCCTTGGTGAGGCAGGCCAGGCAAGGGAGATGTCTGCTTTTCCTAATAATCCAATTCATAATCCAACATATGAATATTGTTGTCTGCTATCTATCCTTCATTATGATCCAAAATAGCAATATTATTGACATCAGGAATGTGGGAGCTAGAGCTAGAGGAAGCAATCTGGAAAAACGTAGGAAAGAACAAAGAGATGAGGTGATAGAAGGAAGAGAGGTAGACAGAAAAAGTTGCATTTTTCATCCTCAATAAAATATTGGATAATAACTTTCAGGAAATAAAAATAGTGACATAATCAAGACAAAGGTTTTAAACAAAATAATGCATCTTTGTATTTTAATGCAGCTCAACATGATGCTGGTTAAAAAGAAACCAAGGGGGAAAATTGATACATTTTTATCTTTAGGATGTACTTTAATTCTTTCAATTAATTGATATGAATGATAGCTGTGGGTAGCTAACAAGCACAGCTGTCTCACTATAGAATCAGAAGCAGGGAAACATGGCTTATCAGTTCTTCCCCAGAAAAGATAGGGGTTTATCTCCCTGGCTTTCCCCATAAACTCAGCAGAGT